>NW_006921471.1:0-325 GCF_000392275.1 Phaeoacremonium minimum UCRPA7 | reverse complement strand
ATAAACCTTTATAGATAATACTAATCCAAAAGATTTATAATTCTATATTAACTAATCATTCTAAATATAATTAATTATAAAATATACTAAAAAAACAATTCTTTTAGTTAAGAATATCTTAAGATATATGATAGTTTATTTAGAATTATAATATTTATAGTCGAAAGACTTTTTAAAAAGAGAAACAAAGAAGGTTATTAAAATCTTTACCTATTTTTAAGAGAATTTAAACGGAAATATTTATAGATTTTATTATCGACTTACCATCCTTTAAGCTAAGATAAGCGACGAATATATTAGTAATTATAGATCGATTATCTAAAAG
>NW_006921470.1:0-5039 GCF_000392275.1 Phaeoacremonium minimum UCRPA7 | reverse complement strand
GCCTGTTTTCTGGCCGTAACAAGTAGATATTATTGATAGTTTTACTTTCTAAGACTATATTAAAAAGTTCTAAAGACTTATCAAGCTTATTTATAACCAATAGATAATCTTAGAGTATGATAGGGTCTATATAGGTAAAGTGTTATTATACTAGAAGACTGTCTAGGATTCTTAGGAGTATGGCTTTGGCCCTGCAGCCCTGTGCTCCGCTGTGGCCCAGAAGCTCAACTCAACGTTTGAGTCCTATGGCCCTGTGGCCTTGGGCCCAGAAGCCCCACGTGGCCCTGGAGCCCTGTGGCCCCTGCTCCGTCCGTCGAGATGGCTTGACCCTTTGGGGGGGTGGGGGGGTGGTGATTTGGGCGATACGCGGAGGGTGTGGAAACAAAAATGCATTGATGAAAACGAGGTTTGAAGCACAAGATAAGATTCCTCTAGATAATTTGTTATCGCTCAACAGGAAAAGGCTGGTGCTGGTCTACAGGCAAACATTCTATCTAGGCCGTAATCTTGACACCTCCCGCCGACGACATGTACTTGGGCAAGCGCAGCTTCCGCGTCGCCCGGACCTCGGCGCCCTCCTTGCCCAGGTAGCGGCCCGTCTCGAAGCTCCAGTGCAGCGAGGCGACGGCGACGTTGCGGTAGATGTCGAGGCAGCGGCAGACGTCGCGGTCCGTATCCTCGCCGTAGCAGGGCAGCTCGGCGAGGGCCGTGTACCAGCGGCGGAAGCAGTTGTTGAGCATGTCGCCGGCCTTGTCCATGCTCTCCTGCGTCGTGAAGCCGCGCGACTTCCACGAGATGATGAGGTTGTGGTCGACGCCGTACTGGACGTCCTTCTTGTACGACAGTATGTCGTTCACGACGAGCAGCAGGTCGCTGACGACGCGGAAGGCCTCGCGGATCGACGGGTGCTCGACAATGTCGCGCGGCAGGTCGATGCCGGCGCACCATTCGAGCAGCGCCAGGATCATGGACGTGCCGACGGTGCCCCGCCGCACGGCCAGGAACTCGTCCTCGACCAGCTTGGCGTCGCGGCCCTCGACCTTGATCCGCACCTGCTCGGCCACGGCGTCAAAGTAGACGTCGTGCGCCCACTTCCAGCGCTGCCTGAAGTTGTCCGACGACTGCTTGCCGATCAGGTAGCCGTCCGGGCTGCCCTTGACGCGGTCCCAGAGCGTCTGGAAGACGTAGCGGATCGGGTAGTATTCTGGTGAGTAGCGCGGCCCCTGGTCGTCTAGGATGGCGCGCGTCTTTGCGATCTCGTCTAGCGCCGCGTCCAGGTCCGTGGCCAGGGGCCCCTCGTCGAACTGGTCGTCAAAGGCAAAGATGCACGACGCGAAGTCGTTGATGGTGCGCAGCGCGTACGGGTTGCAGTCGGCGTCCCACAGCGCCGACAGCAGCGCCAGGTTGGCCTTCTTATTGATGGCCGGCCACTTAGGGTCTGTTCCCACCATGACGCTACAGGCAGGCAATCAGCAAGTGCTAATCATCCTTTGGTGTGAGACGGAGAGGCTATCGAGCTGGTCTTGCTGTATCTGTCCAGACTTACTCGGAAATCCACTGGTCCGCCTCACGCTTCACCTCTTCAAACGCGGGATTGAGCCTCACAGGAGCAGACATGAAGGAGGCGCAGAGATCAGGCATATCCACGACCTCCATCTCGCCGCCCTCCAGACTTTGACCAGGAGCCTCAACCTTGATTTGTTCTGCCGTTACCGGTGTAGCCATCCCTGCGGCCTCAGCCTCGTTTGTGATGGTCATTGTCGTCGTGGCCATGTTTGCAGTCGAATGTTGAAGCTGAGTCTTGTTTCCAAGGTTTGTCTGTATTGCGTAGTTTCTTTCTACGGCACCGGACTACACACAAGAACGAGTGGGCTTGGGTATCGTACAAGGGGTAGACCATTCTGGATAAGCAGTGAGCTTTCTTATCATGCGTCGCGGTCGCTTTCTGGCCTTTTGACTGCCTCGCCGCGGTGGTTCTGAATAAAGCAGGAAGCCGCAAGCACGCCAAGGCATACTCCTCGCCGTGAAACGCGCGGCACTTAGCCCAGGCGCTGCAATGGTAAACCACGGACAATCCCGCGGGGGAGGCCAGCCCAGGCTGCGCGGACCTATGCCCGGATCTACTCGAATAGGAAATGGCACGGGATACGCCACGGCACAAGCTGCGACGCGCGCGGCGGGTCATCTTCACACCACGCCAGTGGAAGCGGTGCTCTTGGCCGCTCTTGTTGACCAATGAGTTGGGGGATCGTCGCACCCGCGCCCGTCCCGTGTCAGCATCCCGCCACAATAACATTGCCGGGCCGTGGTGGAAAACGGCTCCCACCCGCTTCCGGTCCCCCGTGCCAACCTCTTATCAGACGGAGGATTCTACCAAGCCTTGGTATCTGTGGTCGCGGTCCGCAGGAAGCGTGCGCCTCTGGAGCGTGGTCCTCATGCGAGGCTCTTTGGCTGCGGACCGTGGCCCGAAGAAACTTGGGTGGGGATCCTCTGCAGAAAGTCGGGGCCGAAGCACTGCCTGGTTCGCCAGAGTCTCGGTGGCTCCACAACTCACCGGTCGAGCTGGTCTCCCGGGGATGCAAAGCTCACGCCGATGTGACTGCCTTGGCATGCACCAAAGCGGATATATTGATGCATGATACTGTAGGTAATATCGATCCGATGGATACGTGTTCGGCAAGTACGGAGGATTGTCAGGATTGGCCTGTGTTTCAGCCCTAAAACAGGGCATCCCTGGGACAGGGATTTGGCAACAACGAACAACAAGCCATCACACAGATCCTAGCCAAATTAATCCTAATTGGATTGCTAGGATTATCTGTGAGGCCGGTTCAATAAGCACACCGGGCTGCGGCAAGCTGCATACGCCCTGTCAGGTCCGGAAGCCGAACCAGATAGCGGATATCTGCTCACCAAACTGCAGCGCGGTTGCATTGGAACAATCTCACGTCAGCCCGACTCAAGCAAGGCCGCCTGGGCATCGGCGTCATACACGGGTCGGACTGCACAAGTCCGAGTGGGGGCTGGCTTTATCTAGGGGCACGACGCGGGGTGCGGTAGAGAGGCCTGGACCGCCGGCTAACGCACTTTGCCGCCGTCGTGCGCTGGGCAGGAGGGCGAGCTCACATCACACTGTGATTGGCTCAAGCACGCAGCATGCTGAGTCGTAAGCATCTCTGAATTTGGAAGAAGCGCAGGGTCGGTTTAAAACAAGGACACTTCCATCCTCGGCCTGCGGCGAGAGGACAGGAACGGCCCCGAACCGGCGAGGACCGCGGAGACCATGTTCAGCACGCTGAGGCAGACCTTTGGCGGCGACGAGGCCCTGGTGAACGTGCAGACCGTCGCCCCGTTCCGCAAATGCAGGAGGCCGCTGCGAGCGGCGTGTGACAGGTGCCGTGCCAAAAAGGTTGTACATGATAATACTGTCTCCGCACCGTTCGGCGCCCAAACCGCAAGCTTCAACCGCTGACTTAGCCATGCGAACACAGGCCAAGTGCATCGGCGGCACCGGCGGCTGCAAGCGCTGCGTCGCGAGGAACCGCAGGTGCGAATACTCGCCCGTCTCAGTCCGGTCCCGTCGCGGCTCCAGCATCGGCGCAGAGGCCGGACTAGTCGCCGAGTCTGCTGCCTCGGCTGCCCCGGGAGGGCATCCAGGCGGTGCCCGTCGGCGGCGGGCATCATCCCAGTCGTCGGCGTCGTCGCTGGCCTCGCCATCCTCGCAATGTCGCGCAGCAAGGGCGCCTCTGAGCCCCGCCCGCGAACGACGCCAAGACTCCATCATGGGGCTAAACGAAGGCCCTTTGTCGCCCTCCAACAGTTCGCCCGTGGACCTCGCCGGCCACGTAGCATTCCCGGATCTGGACCTGGGCGACTTCATCAGCACCACGCCCAGCCCCGCCCACATGGCCGTCGACGACTTTGGCGAGGGCCTCGCGGTAGTCACAGGCGCGGCGGCCGCAAAGGGCGGTACCGCTGTGCCCTCCATGTCCGCAGGCAACATGCCGTTCACGTTCGCGCTTGACAACCTTGGCTTCTCCAGGATCAGCGGCGCCGAAGACTTTGCCAGTCCTGCGCAGAAGAGCAGTGACGGAGAGGCACTGGCTCGCCCAGCGGCGTCGACAAGCGCCAAGTCCAGCTCTGTCCACACGTCCTGCTCCTGCATCTTCACCGCCATGTCTCTCCACGAGGCCGTCCAGATCGACCTTGTCTGGAACGACCTGCCTCCAGATCCATCGGCGGCGACTCGGCCGCTCGGGGAACCTTCATTCGAGTTGTCCTCGGCTGCGACGTTCCCCTTGTCCCCCTCCTTCCAGCCACTCATAACTCAGCAAACCAGACTCCATCGGCAAAAGACGGTTCTGGCTAGACTAGACTCGCTGCTCTGGTGCGGTCCCTGCTGGTCGCGCTCCAACTTTGTCATCCTGATCATCACCATTGCGGAGCGCATCCTGGGCAGCCTCGAGTCGGTCGAGCGCGTGGTGCGCAGGAAGCACGAGCACGGCGGCGGCGGGGGCGGCACCCAGACGGCGACGGCCGACCCCGCGAACCCGTGGCTGGCGGGCAAGACAGGCGCCCTGACGCCGCCCCCGAGCGCGGGGGGCTGGCAGATCGACGACGACGACGAGCAGCGGCTGGTCGTCAGCCTGCTGAGGTCGCGCATGGCGAGGCTGGGCAGCACCATCGCCATGGCGGAGGGCGCCGTGAGCGCCAACGCGTGGTCCTCCCACGACAGGATGGTGCAGGCGCTGCGCAAGAGGTTCAACTCGCTGCTCTTCTCGCTCTCCTTCTCCGACCTGTCATGATATCGCGGAGCTTTACTCGGGGGCTAGCGTTTTTTCAAAGTAAACCCCCTCCTTAGAGGGGGTTGGAAAACTGTAGGACAGAGATTTAATATGGGATAACCACCAAAAAATCCTACTGCGTTGTTTTCGCGTTTTCTATGTATATATCTACACTCTTTTCCACAAAAGACCACTCTTATATCGCTTTTTTTTACTGTTTTTTTTATAACGTAGTTGCATAGCGAGTGGCCCAAC
>NW_006921469.1:0-228 GCF_000392275.1 Phaeoacremonium minimum UCRPA7 | reverse complement strand
GATAGTAGGACCATTGACGGCTTTGATAAGAAAAGATATAAAGTTTGAATAGACAATAGAGTGTCAGAAAGCGTTTGATATGCTAAAAGCTAAGCTGATCAATGCTTTTTTATTAATATAATAGGACCCTAATCGAGAAACGGTTCTAAAGACAGATTCGTCAGAATATATGATAGGGGAAGTCTTATCATAAAGAGGTCCTAAAGGGATATATCATCTTATAATATT
>NW_006921468.1:108110-110258 GCF_000392275.1 Phaeoacremonium minimum UCRPA7 | reverse complement strand
TATTATCTATTCAAACTTTATATCCTTTCTTGTTAGGGCTATCAATAGTTTTATTATCTTTAAGAATATTAAAATAAATTTTTTATAGTAATTTGTAAATTTTATAAACCTTTATACTCTTTTGACTGACTTAAGATTCTTTTATACTTAAATAGCCTTAACCTTGTTAGAATCTACTTATATTCCTTCTCTAGCTTTGATAATAAAGCCTAAATACTTTACTTACTTAGTTTTAAATTTATACTTATCGATATCAATATATAAGCCTACTATTCAAAGTTTCTCTAATATTAGCTTAACTTTTCTTTAATGATTATCTAAGTTACTATTAGAGTAAATCAATATATTATTGATATAAATAAAGTAGAATTTATTTAGATACTTTCAAAAAGTATGATTAATATATTGTTAAAACATAATAAGTATATCTATCAATCTAAATAGTATGATAAGCTATTTATAAAGACTATAGTATATCTTAAATATAGTCTTTTATTTATCTTCTTCTTTGACTCTAATCTTATAAAAAATTATGATTATGTCAAACTTTGTTAGCTATTTGGCTTTTGATAATGACTTTAGCATTTCTATAATCAATAGTAGAAGATATCGATTCTTCCTTATAATAGTATTCAAACTTTTATAGTCTATATAGAATCATAGTCTACTATCTAGCTTATATACGAAAAGTATTAATGCTAATATAGGCGAATTGCTAGTATAAATAAACTATTTATTAAGTAGTTTAGTTAGTATTTTCTTAAGGACTAGTAATTCTTTATAAAACATACTATATAATAGCCTCTATAAGACGACCTTTTCTTATTTTTTATCGTCTTATTAAAGTAATATCAAATGGTTGATTTTAGAATGATAAGACGATAGTTGATCAGCTTTATCTTTATCGAATATTTTTATATATTCTTTATATTAAAATGATAGTTTTATTTTAAGATCCTCTTTTTTCTTAACTGACAATACTTTTTCAATGTTAGCTATACTAGCAGAAAATATTCTAACTTTCTTCTTCTTAGTTTTTCTTTTTCTTTCTTTTTATATTAAAGTATAGAAAATAAAGGCTATTTATCATTTTATTAGATACTCTTTAACCTTAGTATAGTTTTAGTCTAATATTCTAATACTTGTTTTTCCAATCATTATTTCTCTTTTTCTATAAGAAATCATTATATCTATTTTCTTTATCTATAGTAGACTTAGGATAATATCTTCTTTCTAATCAAATATTATATAAAAGAATATAGTCTTCTATTTATATCCTTTAATGTCAATATTAACATATAATACTTCTTTAATACTTTTCCTTAATATCGAATTAACAGTATATAAGTCTTAGGATATAATCATAATATATAGTAAGCTAAGTTGTCAAAATATTTAATTAAATATGATAGTATAGCTTAAACATCTAGAATCAATAAAGACTTTAATAAAATAAAGTTCATTTAATCTTAGATTAATCTAAAATAAATTATTATCTATCTTATACTTTATAATCTTCTACTTCTCCTTAGCTTTCCTTTAACACTTTCTCTTATAACTTTAAGCAAAAGCTACTCTTTTCTTAAGTCTTCTATTTACTAATCAGAATCAAAATTGTCTTCTTCTAGCTTTAGACTATATTAAACTATATATTAATTGACTTTGGTGGCTAGATTATAAGTAGGAAAGTAAGGGCAAATAACCTTTTTGTAGGTAAAGTCTTTATATTAAAAACAATAATTCTCTCAAAGTCTCTTACTAATCTCCTTAAAGAAGACCTATCTTATTTAGACAATCTTTCCTAAAAAAGGTTTTATCATTTGAATTATAACTTGAAGATGATCAGAAGGTTCTTAATCTATCTAGTCAAGAGAATTCTCAGTTATTACTATAATAGTAGTCTTTCATAAGTCTTACCATATAAAATCTCTTATAGTCTTATATCTCCTTATAAATATATTTAGTCTATCTATTTTAAATCCTATCTATTATAAAATTCGAACGAAATCACTATATAAAGTAGGTAGATTTAAAAGATAGACTAAAGCTACCTTTAATCATTTATTTAATATCTTTTCTAAGTAGTTAACTTAAATAATATTATATTAATTTCCTCCTCCACTATCAGCTAATTCCTTCTCAAATTTT
>NW_006921468.1:107324-107969 GCF_000392275.1 Phaeoacremonium minimum UCRPA7 | reverse complement strand
AAAAGCTACTATTATATTTTATAAGAGTTTCCCTAGCCTTAAATAAATATAAGCAAATCAGTCTTAAATACTTTTAATAGCCATTTTATCTACCTTCAATTTATTCTTTATTTTTCTAAACCATACTTAGAAGACATTTTATATATCTTCGAATTTTGGTAGATTAAAGAAGATAGCTTTCTTCTTTCTTAGTTTAGGGACTAAGCCTTTATTAGATAATATACTTATAATACTCTTTATTCTAATCTATCTTTCGACTTTTAGTTATTAAATTCTTTCTCTAAACTAACTAATTAACTTTACTACTATATTTTATATAGTTCTTTCAATAGAAAACCCTTCTATATTATAGTTATCTATAATTCAATAAATATCCAGATATTGCCTTATTTATAGAGTTTGCACGATTATCTACTACCTAGTCTCTTTCATATAATCGTTCTAACTAACTAACTAACTAACTAACTAACTAACTAAAATACTACTTTATAATGAATGATAGCCTTATTCAAACCTACTATTATTTGACAGCAGTCGTTAACATTCTTTCAACAGCATAGCTTAAATAAATGCTTATACTCCTATATTTAATCAGTATAAATCTATACAACTAAGTCTAAAAAGAAGTTAAATTATAATATAATA
>NW_006921468.1:106092-106920 GCF_000392275.1 Phaeoacremonium minimum UCRPA7 | reverse complement strand
TGCTGAAGCCATCATATAGGGTTCGCAACCTATGACAGTAGGCCTACTCTTAATCTTAAAGCCAACACTCTAGAGATTATCCTTTAAGCTTTGCTTATATAAGCATTTTATTATATATTTCCCTTACTATTGTTAGAATACTTGAATATAAAAGAGTAAGCCTTTGTTTTAGGTCTTATATAATTGCTTATAATATAGGCTTAATTTCTTATATACTTAGCTTTATACTTATAAGAAAGTAGAGTTTTACTACTATTATTTTCCTAATCTAATTATAAATAGCTTAATATTTCTTTTTCTTATTTAATTATTTTATCTTACCTATTATATAGATCTTTAAGTAAATACTATAATCGTCCTTTATTTACTTATTTATTATCATAATAGGCTTAATAGACATAGGTCCCCTTTCCTCTTAAGATATTATACTTTCTACCTATTCTATAAGCTTTATAAAGTACTCTTTAAATATAGATATATTCAAACTGATAGTATATTTTTTTAAAGTCATTAAAAGACAAACTTCTATCATAAGAAAAGTAGTATCCTTTGCTTTTAGGTCGATCAAATGCTAATTATCTTATAAGTTCGCTTTTGTTTGAAACTCTTAATATCAATTGGTTTAAAAGCTTTAGTCGATAAGCTTTGTTATAGCAAACAGATCTTAATAATATTCTATATATTCTTATTTCTAAAGGATAGCATTATATATACAGTTTATAGTATAGTATAGTAGAATTATATATATACTAACCAGGCTTATAACTATGACGGACTATAGAGTATGTACGAGCATATAATTAGATAATGGAAAGTTCATTAAACTAT
>NW_006921468.1:0-106003 GCF_000392275.1 Phaeoacremonium minimum UCRPA7 | reverse complement strand
GGCTCTCTTTTGTCACAACAATGGCTCTCAGAAGCCGTGACTGTGCATCCACAGCATTTTCTGCTGGGGTCTTGTTTGAAATATTGTGCAATGGCATGCCGGTCGCTGAGGAGGTAAGTGAGCCAGCTGCCGCCGCATGTATGGTCGCTAGTTCAAGCAAGACTGATCTAGCCTCGCCAACTGCAACGCCATGGATATGGCTTCCTTGCTTGACAAGCTTCAGAAGCATCATGGCGGCATAGGCAACCATTAAATGAGCGGTATCCCAGAAGAAATACAATAACTCCATTTTGCCCATGCTGATAGTTTCCCGTAACAAGCTCATGACGCTCGAATAGCATGTGAGAATGGCCGACACTGCTGCTGGGTCGACAACATTATTGCCATTTGAAACAAGGATACGATGGAGCAGAACGGAGTTGAAATATATGAGCATATAATCCCGGAAGAAGTAGACTAGAGACTCAAGACAAGGCTCTGATTGAGGAACTAGACGGGATTTAGGAAACTAAAAATAAGAATGCAAAACAGGCAGAAGCTTACACTGAGCAAATATTGGAGCCCAATGCTCACCCCAGGCTCTCACATTGTCATTGAAAACTCTCATGATATTCTGAAATGATTGGTGATCCCTTTCATTACTGGCTGCTGATGAATGATCTTTGTGATCCATCATAAAATCGTATACCGGACGTGCAATCTTGGTTAGTTCAAAGCCGCCAATGGCTTTGGCGTCTCCATTCGCGTATGTCCATCTATCAACAGCCAGCCAATCCCTTGATCCGGCATTGCCCATTATTGGTACTGCAGATAACGGCCGGTCTGTGAAGTAGCTGGACCTGTTTTGAAGGAGTCAATCAAAAAATGAACTCTGATCGATGCACCTTAGTGCTTTCACTTACGTTCTATCAATATTTCCAACCGAGAGCCATACCCTATCCTTGTCTCTCCTTTGTCGAACTTGAAGCTCTGTCTCCAGCATCTGAGAGTTCATTTCCTCGTGGGATGCAACCCTTCGCCGAGTCTTATTCCATTCAGCTGAAGAGGCCATGCGCAAAGCAAAGCCAACCAGTGTGTAGCCACGTTTATCTCCGACATCTTTCCAGTAGTACATACATACAATCGCCCAAATATTCTCAACGGCAGAATCACACGCTAAGAGGACTTTGCCCAGTAACATTTCAACATGCCGTCGAAGCGCCTGATGCAAATCGGGGCGAAACACTCTCGATGAAATTGAGAGAATCACCGTGAAGAGGAGGCTTGAGGCTTCACGAGTATAAGAAAAGGTGTACAGGTCGGGATCCAGCAGCCCCACTAGATAATTAAAATGTGTGAAAAAACTGCATGTCGAACGTTAGCACTCTTGCCCGACAACTGCGGAGAAAAACTTACTCTGCGAACAGAGACTGTGCAGATGGCCGACTTAGGATTCTGAGATTGATAGGATCATCTACTGCGGTTTTGTCACGATCAGAATTGGAGATTGAAGTCCTCTCACTGTTGGTGCTGTCCAGCACGGTCCGCTCTGGGTCCAACGCTGCATCCAACGAGAGTCCCCGAGTGTCCTCAGAGTGACTAACAAACGAAGGAGGAGCAAAAGAGCTGTCTTCTGACCTGTGGCGGCTCGGGGATTGCTTCTCTGAAGGAGATAGGCCTTCGGACGGCGAATTGTCAGGCAAGCCGCCACGGAGTACAGGAAGGAAGTTGTCTTGGGGACTTTGAGGGTCCTTCTGCTGATCCCAAGTCGTCGGTACAGGCAGTGACTTTGAAGGCGACTTGGAGAAATTCCAGTCTGTTTCGACCGGAACCGCTCTCGTGATGGCTGTGTCTTGGACAGGAGGTAATGGTAGTTGGGGAAACTCATCCGATAGCCTGATACAGTCAATTCTACAGAGTCGACACCACGACCAAGATAGGTATTAGCGCACCTGGAAACCCCTAGGGCATAATCACGTCTCCAAAGTCCGCGTCGATTCGATTCGAAGAGGCATTCCTTCTGTTGTCTCACGCATCGGTCGCATCGGTTTGGCTCGAGACCGCTACTTATGCATTTCATCTTCGCCCGCCGGCAAGCTGTACAAGCGAGCCCATAAGGCCTATCACCTGGTCAGAAGGTGTCTCAAACCCCCCAGTACTGCCATGACGCACCTTCGTTGAGCCGCATTGGCGGCGCTTGCAGACATCGCGCTCGCAGAACATCTGTATTCCTCAGAGAGGGGATGGGAAGATTAGATTTAGCACGTGTCGGGGTCTGGCCGAAGCCAGCAAGCCCTATTCTCTCATGGGCTGAGCATAGATCCGTCGGTCGGATCCTTAGGACCATTTCCCGACATGGCCTCAATCCCGCTTGAATCTTTTAGGCAAGAGGTCCCCCATGTCTCGGCTTGTCTTAGCTTCAACTTTTGCATGGGCTCTCTTCGCCTTGCACAGTGCGAGCTAGAGCGAGTATTTTCCATAATTGGAAATCTTGTGCCTCCACTTAGTCAGCGACCATGCCGCTGTCTCGCTTGGCAAGTAATCCGCTGTATCAGCTGTTGCTTGAAGCTCCATCGAGGAAATTCGATCAGTTCAAAGCTTAACTGAGGGCCAATATGATAGCAAGACGGCGAGCAATTGAGGATTTCAACAGATTTTGTCTCCAGAGGTTAGACACGCAGTGCTGCTCGCCTCCGTAACATGCGGCTGATTACCCACACAAAGACAAACATACTTGTATGTCGATGAACAACTTGTTCGGAAATGTTTCAAGAGGCTTTACTTTTCATGATCACCGAAGGAACAGGATAATGAAGTTTCATGTCCTCGAAATCTTATATCGATTGGGAGGAGTCAATGCTTTTTGAACTGTCGATGTTCCTTTAGGACCGGCATTCACTGCTAAGTGGGTCAGATTTCCGGCGTTCGAGGTGTGTTCTTCTCAACGCCGGCGGTGGGCTAGACCAAACTAAGACACTCCAAACACCATCGATCTTGAATGACAAGCATTTTCCATTCAGAGTTGTCTTCAATAGCTACTTACGCTACTGAATCGGATGCCGGCATTGTTGACAACTAGCATGTCGGCGGTATTCGAGATCAGTAATCTATGGTTGATTCTACAACAGTCATGCGTGATTCCATCATGCCGGTGATGGGCCACTTTACGAGGCCAGAGACGCCGGAGACTCTGCTTCCGTGCGATGCGGTGCACACAAGAAGTCCTGCGGCAATTGATGTTTGCTATTTTGGGTAAGTGGTAACAGTGCAGGCTCTTTATCCAGCATGAAAGTGTCATCGGATAGGGAAGCTTTGCTTAGCTGACTCAATGCCTATGAGAGGCGTATCACTGAGGAGAGGATGACTTCACCTGTGTTGGAAAGCTATCTTCATAGTGATTATGACATTGAGAAAGCAGTTCCTCATTCTTCCTCGTTGGATTTTGGTCGGAGTGGTCTGTAGCTTCCGAGTACAGCAACATTTGATTTCAATGTGACTGAGTAATGTATAATACCGTGAAGCCTCTTCCCAGCACGATGCATTCCACAAAAATAAAAGTAAAATCATTGTTGCGATTTGTCTCAAAGTGGCTCATTCCCATAAAGTCAATTACATCAGATGCCCAAGTTGTCTTGCATCAACGTCCGTTGAAAGTACTAGATACATATTCTCTATCTCCTGCCGGTGTTGCTTTCCCAAACTAACAACGAATGCAGCCCAATCTGATCCAAAGAAAGTGACGTGTGTCCGGCATGCCAAAGTATTACAAGTGTGGGAGCCTTAAGTATAAAGATGTGTGAACTCCTCTGCAATTTTAGAAATGCTTCACTTTTTAACTAATGTGAAATATGTTTGTATGCAATAGATGTGGTTGAATTTTGTTATTCTCTATTTGCGGATGCCACCTCCATTACACCGGATACCAAAATTGGCTTCTGTTTACCTTTGCTCTATTTTCCTCTTTCCTCTTCATTTTTTCTTTTGCTCGGTGTGTAATGAAATTTAGGTTCAGTGAGCATGAAAGTACGATTCATCCGTCTCTGTCAAAGCAGTCGTGCTTCTATCGTGACGTTTAAAATCGCAATTAATGTAGGGAAAATCATCAATAAATTGAATGAGAAACTCCCAGCGATGCACCAAACCGAAGATCGGTTTTAGCCCTTTGGATGTGTCAGCCACAATTGGATGACAGCGGGCTTCGGTGAACGGGCTTGGGCGGCATAACGGCGGTTGGCGGGCACGGCGGTGTCGGTACCGGCATTGGCTGGTAAGGCTGAGCCATCCCCGAATAGCGGTTCTGATTAACAAGAAACTAGGAAAACAGTGAATCTTGCACGAAGCATAAACTATGCTGAAGCCCAGCATTATATGATAGATGATTCAGCATGCAATTGAAATTTCGGAACCGAAGAACTCGGTCACACACTGGGCCAGACTTGCACTTTCAAAAGAGCCAACAAGATCAAAGCCTTCCTATCTCGCAAAAGCTTTACCAATTCGCATCCTATTCTGCCATGGATAATGTGGACTCATTTGATGTTTGGTCACTTTGGTGGCAGGCTGCATATATTGGCGTCGATGATAGCTCTGCTATTGGCCTTGAACCTGACATCGACTTCGGCCTGGTCTCGGAATATTCTACCCATTCCTCGTCACCTTCTTACTCTGAAGAGGAGGATTTTAACAAGGGTAATGGAGGGCCAGAAACCACCTCTGCCAAGTGTATCTCACGCTCAACGAGCAAGAGTAAACCAAGGCAGACACCATACACAGATACGCAGCTGATGGTAAGATACTTGCTAGCCTTGCACAAATATTGAGACTCATGAGAAAATCTCGTTTCAGCGTCGCCGTGAACAGAATCGTAGTTCCCAGAAAGCGTATCGCGAACGGAAAGACCGACGAATTAAAGAGCTAGAGGCTCAAGTAGCTAGTGCACAGCAAGCTACGAAGGAATTCTTTTCGGCATACGAAGAGTTGAAATTGGAGTTCCAGACTCTTCAAAAGAATCAGTCTCAGCAGGATGTCGTTATCGCTGGCCCTATCGCTGATCATAACTGCTTGCCGACGGAAACGATTGGACCAGAAGATCTCCATACTGCGGAGGGAGACTCATTATTGTGGAACCCATCAAGTGCGGACATTCAAACTCAATGGACTTCTATTGATGGGGATATTCCCATCGGACCGGTGGAAATTCCAATTTACACTACACGAAGTTGGCCTGAGCTGACTAAGGCGAACGATGGAGTATGGGAATGCCGTCAAAGTGTAGTGAAGAGATGATGAGGATGGATAATATATCAATTCTAGCATAATTCAAATGCTATGCCTTATAGAGCGCCTAGTGTAAGACAGATATATATAGGAGAAGCTTAGAACTAATGATATTGTGAGAGCGTTCTATACGTTCATCTTTAACTCCCTGTTGAGTCTAGAAAATGCCGTTTCAAAGAGTACAGTATGAGGGCTACGTATAAGTACTGATGAGATTGCGATACTTTGGCGCAGATAGCTAAATATGGAATGACTTGTAACTAAGAACGTTAGGTGCAAGATGCTAGGAGTTGCCTTTCAACCTCTGACTGATGATTCTCATAGCTTCTTCAATTTGCAACAAAAAGCTCATTTCATCGGACTAGAGCCATTAGCTTCATATATAGTTGCTAATATTTGCGAAGATCGGGCCGTTGCTAGTAGAACTGAAAAAGTATTACTTACTTACAGAGACGAAGTGGCCTGGTACATAATCTTAGCTAATTGTTGTCAGAGGCCGCGATCAAACGACGCCTAACATTCTTTTAGTTCGAAATATCACCTTACAATATCAACCCATTTGTCTCTTCACTTGTAATGTGAAACTCAGACAAGTCAGGGGCAATAGGTGTGATAGGGTTGACTACATAGATACATATCAATGATTACTTGTGTTGAAGGCTTGCAATAAAAGTACATGCCTGGCTATCAGAATCATTGAAGCATCAAAAACTGGTTCATTCTTGATCCCAGTCATATCCATCCCAATCATAATCCAGATCGTCATCGTCACTGGGCGAATCATTGTAGCTGGTGTACCCTTCACTATCGTCTGCCCACTGGCCCATCAATAACGGCATCGTGTAACACTTATCAACTTTGCCACCTGTTATACTGTACTCAAGATCCTCACTTTGGAGTATCTCAGGACCTTTCTCCGGATCCGCTGCCAGGAACATCCTTGCCGGATTACCATCGCTGTATGTACACAGAACGGGATAGAATACATTCATGTCAGGGTCAAGAGCAGCAAAGTATCCACCATCCTCACTAGTATCCTCATCGCTGTCGTCTGCGATGAAGGCTACAATGGTTCCCTTCTCTGGCACAGACTGTTGGTTGCTGACACGGAGGCGTGATACACCCACAGCTTCCATAGTGTGGGAGTAGTAGTGCATTATTCGGTCTGCACCATCAGCGACGATAACATCATTGTATGTCTCCCAGTTGGGAGTACAAGATGGATTGTCTGGGCCATCAGGTGAGACTGCATAAATGGCGCCATTTCCACAAGAGATGAATATAATGGACCCGTCAGGAACGGTAAGTAAGTTGTATTCGTATCCGGCTGTGTCGTTATAAGGATGGTCAGGAAGCGAGGTTGTCTCGTAGGAAAGAGTTGTGATATTGGACTTTACTTTGCTGGTGATGTCGCGAACCGTACTGTTGGTGCTATTCGTACCACGAGAGACAAGAGAGTGGCGTTTAACTACATCATGAGACGAATCTTCTGAAGACACATCCTCAGGCACGGCGCCAGAGTCGTCTCCATCTCCAGAGCCGTCTTGGTCTGTTGGAGCATCAGAGTTGTCATCGGCAGAAATATCAGAGTCTGTGCCTGAGATAGGATCCGATTCGTCGTCATTGCTTGGGGTTGTAGTAGGCTCTACATTAGGAGACTCTGTCTCTGATGGCTGCGAGTCATCTCCCACAGTTGGCGTTTGCGAGGATTCGCTATCAGATTCTTCAATTCCTGTCGGAGTGGGGGCTGAAGTGGTCGCATCCGTGGACTTGCTTGGTAAAGGAGACGGTAGACCAGGAAGTGCAATGCACCCCTGTGCGAGAGGCTTGTCATCTGTGTCAAGCAGACTGAGCTGCGTGAGCCCGAGCACATCAACGTAGAGTTTGTTCCTCCAGCTGATCTGAGTGCTGATACCCGTGCAGTCATTGCTGTCTTTGAAGCCGGCAACGAACCCACCACTAGAAGCTAGACCAATCGATGCTGCTACTTGGGCGATCCCTTTTATTGACGGCTCATCAACGAGACCGACACTCTTGCTGAAGCTTGCAACTTGCACTATAGAGTGAAAAGTTAGTAAATTCCATTTTACGATGATGAAGGGGCAGGAAGAGCTTGACGAAAGGATGTTCCTCAAGGGAGGTTCTGAGTCTCCTGTCGTCTTCTGGCCATGTAACCTCCACGAAGAATGGCTTGCCAGGTCTTGGTTTAAAATTGAAATTGCTTACATCCGCACTTCAGCCCGAACGGCAGACCAAGAGACGCAGAAAGCATCAACTCGCCATCAGCTTCAAAGACTGGCTTGAAATATGGCTCCCATCCATCTTTGGTTGATTTGCTTGGGTTGATAAAATCGATCAAAACATGTGCATTCTGTAAACCCATTTCTGCACCAGCTAGCAACCGGCCCTTTGCCTCGGCATCGAGCTTGACTGTCGAGCCAACCTCGACCCACGGCCCAATAGTAACGACGCCGTATGTTAGACCAGGGAGTCCAAGGCGGAGCAGATTATTGTTGAACTCTTTGGAATAAGTCATCTGCGCATCAATTCCGAGTTTGAACACGAATTGGACATCAGCTCGCATCTCGACTTGGCCCTCGATAAACCCTCCGAGAGGTGTCCAAGAAGCACGTCCGGCGACACTGGCATGACCTGAGACGCCGCATCCAACGCAAAAAACATTCATGTAGCCACTCAAAGCCTTTTCTTTCTCGTCACGTTTCTTGGAGTCACCGCCCTCGGACTCAGGCTGAGTGCCAAATGATTTCAGTAGGATAGAGTCGCCCCATGGAGATGTGACTTGCTTGGCGTTAGGGTCCTGCAGTCGGCTCGCTTCGACATTGGCGGGGTCAGGGACCTTGAATGTGAGATCTTTGTTCACAGATCCAGAGATTGATGTAGCTTGTTGGATCTCATCTTTCAAGGCTACAAGTGTATCCACCGGATGAGCAATGAAGTTACCAACTGCCTTGATGGCACAGGTGAGGCACGGCCAACGTTTGTTGAGATTATTTCGACGACTTAATGCTAATGAACGGCGCCGTCTCTCAGACCAGTCCATCATATCTCCGAAATCCGGGTCCGCTTCAGGATCTGGGATATCTCCGTACTCCTCAAGTCCTGGCGCGATATAGTCAATGAATTCATCGTAAGTTGAGTTGAGATTCTCTGCATATCCAAGGGCGTCATCGAGATCTTTGTCGAAGAGCTCACCCAAGCAGGCCGTAGGAAGACCGTACTTGGAGTCTGAGGGAGGAACACAATCTGATTTGGCAGCAGCAAAACTACTGGTGTCTGTGTCGTTGCCGTTCGTTGTCCCATTGTTAGGCGCAGATGTACGGGCAGTCGGGGCGGCAGAGCTGCTCGTGCTTGTCGCTGCCGGGGAGCTTGAGGTTGTAACACCGGTAACCAAGCGGACGGTTGACAAGGAACCCGACGAACCCTTCGTCGAGGATTTCGAGGCGCTGAAGGTCGGGCCACTAGATCCAGACCAGGTCACGGTTGGACCAGAAGAGGCGGATGTTCGCACCGAGGTACCACCATGTCTTGGTGTCCACCAGCCCCATTCTGTCTCTCCTTTTGAAATGATATCATCTGGGTGACAGAATGATCCTCCAACTTCAACAACAAGGTCACCCTTGAATTCGATCGCGTTGACCTTGAGGTAGCACCGCTCTCCATCTGCATATTGTGAACATCCCTCAGTGAAAGCGACCAAGATCAGCTCCTCGTAAGCTGACCAGTGTGTTACCGCATATTTATACGCCTCATCACTAGCGAATGATACCTTGCAGCCTTTCTCTGTGCAGATCACACTTGAAACATGGTCGCAATGGTCCAAGTTCACGGAGGGAAAGTTGAAGTAGTATGTCAGAAAAGCAAAGTAGCCGGCTTGGGAAGGGTCTTTTTTTTGTTAGAATAGGACACGTGGCGGGGCCATGTTAGAAGACTCGCCTGAATGGCCATAGTACAACGGAGAACCAGAATCTGCGGGTATTGGAATAACGTTGGTTGCAGGTGAAGTATCGAAACCCCAGTGAACATTGGGCACGAGCTTGGCCGTTGGCGCAGCTTGGGAAAACGCAGGTGTTTCGGCAGCTGATGTTGTGACATGCGTTCGAGAAGAGCTTGGTGTGAGGACAGCTGGAGGGAGGGAGTTTGTGGAGTCGCATTGACGATGCTGAGAGCATCCTGCTTCAGGCTGTGCGTAGACAATGACAACCTCGAAGCCTCCATCCTGAGTAACAACAACCGAAGAATTAGAGTTAGTAGATCGGCTATCAAGAGCTGGAAAAGCAGACACAGTCACTGCTGCCCCAGCTAGGGCAGCCAGGTGATGAAACAACATTTGATGTTAAAGAGAGGCACGCGGAAATATCCGCTAAAAGAGCAAGAGAGTGACTATAGAAAACGAAAGAGTGTTGACGAGACTGCGAAGAAATGACTGATGTCTGAACACGAGTGGAAACTCATGGGATTTTCCGGAAGATATAGAATCATCATTGCTCTCAACATTCAGGTAGAAACTAGCTACTCAGCTGGTCTCTAATTGGCACAACATGTTCACGCCCGCCGTTTACAGCTGAGCTGTCAGGCGTACGGACGTTAGAAGCTCCCGAGAAATAGTCTGTTGACGAATTCGATCATGTCTCTAGGAAAGTCATCCGATTCCAGATTTAATAAGGAAAGGCGTGAGGCAACTAGTCACCAAGGCTTGTGCCGGAACAGCTGGATGCTCCTGAACCCCGCCCAAAACACATTACGGAAGGACTAGCACCCTTCAAAGCACTAAACTATTTGATTTATATCGTCTATCGAGCGATGATGATAAAATTGGACCAAAGAGCACCGCCGGATTGGCCGAATCACAACACCAAAGTATGAAGCAGACCACTTTGGGCCCTGGACGAAAGTAGTCTAGGTTAGGGTGGAATAAGATTGCTTGTATATGAGACTCCAGCGCCGACTCTTCTAGCCCTCGTTGGTGAGGCATTGCCAGCCCCCGCCTTACCCGACGCAGTGAGACTAAGGACTCCGTGAGACCCATGCTAACGAGCTGAGTGTAGCTAAGTTATGTCAGTCGCATAAGCATAACTTAGGCATTGGCGCCGCCAAGAAGCTTAAACGCCGGAGGCTGGCTGAGATCGTGCCATCACAAGCGAGAGCGCCAATGCAGGGGTGATTCTTCAATAATGCAGAAGTCCCTGAAATTGCGGGACCCAGCACCGTACTTCTCTAGGAGGAGAAGTAGGAAGGCAGCACACTTTCACACATGCACTTCGCTCGCAACAAAGATATGGCTCACCACCAAAGCCTTCTCATTCGGTCAGATACATTCCCAAAAGATTCAATTAAATATGTTGCAGCAACAAGAATCGACTTATTGGTACCAACAAAAGCGGATAAGTCTTTCTTCATTATACGTCTTGTGTATCACTTGTGAACTCAAACCTCGACTATCAACTTCTCTCTACTAAGTCCTTTTCTTAGCTCATCAAGGCCGCTCTGGATTCCACTTAGGCCTTGAATGACGCGATACCTTCCTGGTATGATGATTCGTGCCTGTAACCACCTCGCCAAGGTATCATTGTACAACCACGCAGCTAAATCATCCCTGCGGTCGAAGTAATATGCTGATTCTACCTGCTGAACATCAATACTCTCTGGACGAGAGAAGTTTTGGGGCCATGGTGTGAGATGGGCGAGCTTCTTCTTGATTTTGCCGTTGCCGGGGGATCTAGTCAACACCTGAGAAGTAGGCTCCAGCGTATGGGATTGGGAGATCGTATCAATGGCGTATACGATCTCCTTGCCAGACTTCTTGGCGGCGGCAAGGAGGTCGTCGACTATCGTCGAGGAGTGATAATCAATGACAACACTGGCGCCGAGAGATCGAAGGTGAGAGTGATGATGCTCGCTGGCTGTTGTAAAAACTGTCAAGCCAAGCAGTCGCGCGATTTGTATCGCCATTGCCCCAACATTGGAAGCACCACCCCAGATCAGAATAGCTTCGATAGGTGAGACAGATCGTGGTTTGGTGATGTCAACTCCGGTAGGTAGGGAAAACCCGAGCACATCGAAAAAGGCCATGGACGCTGCACCGACAGCTGTGACTACAGCAGCCCCCTGTTGAAGATTCGTCTCTTGGGGCAGCTTGCCCGTGCGTGTAGACTTGACAATTGTGTACCTTTGGTATGCTGCATGGTCAATGTTGCCGGAGGAGAAAGAGCCCGCTAGCCCCACGACGCGATCACCGGGCTTGAATCCGGTTACATTGGAGCCGACTTTGGCCACAATGCCACAGACATCTGTGAATACTTGTGAGCTTGCTGGCAGTGATTCGAATTGGTAAGGACAGAAAGAAACAGATAAGCGCCTTGCCAGGAACAACTTGGTCTTGGCCAGATGTCCGATCACGTACCAGCTCCAAGAATGGTTGGGTAAGAATTGATCATAAATCCCCATGCCTGTCTCTTCCAATCGATCGGATTTAACCCGATGAAATGATTGTGTATCAGGACCTCGTCAGGCCCAGGGGATGGGATCGATCGTTCCTCGATGACAAGATTTGTTGCAACAGCAGGCAAGAGTGCGGCTACGTTCTGTGTAATGTCTTCCATGATACCGATGAGTGCGTGCTGTTGTGAGAGGCTGTGATCTTTCGTGAACAAATCGAATCGTGTTGTTGTCATTAACTTTTTTAGAGCCACCATGAATGCATATAGAGGCGGTCGTGCCTCTTTATATGATTTTGAAGGGATATCCTCCGAGAATAGCTAAGCATACGGTATGAAAAGGGATGAGAACGCTCGCGTTTGCGTTGGTAAAGCGAAGCGCGAGACGCTGATTCAGCTTAGAAACACATGTAGGGGTGACTTGTGGAATATGTAGTCTCTCCTGATGGTGCGTTAACTGAGATGTAATCTCTACGAGATTCGTGTATTCTTATAGCCGAGATGGTTGAAATCGTACCTCCTGGGTTATTCCGTGTACTGCAGCTCCGTCGAGTCAGTCGGAACACTTTGTAGACCGTCCAATGTGAAGGACCCACTTCACCGGCAAAATTGGCCGGCGCTAAGCTTCACCAGTTACCCCAACGTGTCTCTAGACGCATGTCGTATCATTTGTACTCTACGATTCATCTGAACTTGATCACAAGTCGCTTTGGCGAGCCTTATATAGTAAAGATTGAGCAAAGCAATATGCGGCCTGGAGTCAGGTAGCGAAGCTTCCGGCAATGGCAGACAAGCAGCCAACAGTGATAGGGTTGTGCCCAGCTCCGACGGTCCTATAAATTACACGGAAACCCCCTTTCCCTAACGTTCTTCAAATATTTGCATAGATTCGTAGCCTTAAAGTTATTTTGAGTCATACGTCCGCCATAACGGCAGCGAGAAGGATACCCAATCCATCTAAGCCTGCATGCCAGTCATCCAAGATGTCAAGACTACTTTTTCGGCCTTCAACCAAGGCCGTGTCGCTCATGCTAGCATGTTTTACGATCGCAAGGTCCCCTATGGTATCCAAGCTGGGCTCCCTGTCTATGAATTGACTTTGAAATGTATCGTATTCTTTCTCCCATGCCCAGGTGTTTCTTGCCTCCCACAAAGCTCTTGTACTTAGTAAGTGAATCAAGTGTGGTTGAGTGACGATGTCGCATGCGTCAGAACCGACCAAAAGAGATGTCAGCGAGCATACAATTGCAATTCTGAAAATTTCAGCTTCCCGCACTACTGGTGTAGACACTCCGGTTATACAGCTTTCTTACCTTCGACGCGTTTCATCCAGAATCCATTCCTCCCAGCTAGGTCGGGACGGGTATCGTTGTGTAGGACTGAAGGAACCTGGACAGAGAATGGCAAACCTCTCGGAGAGATTCTTGTTTTTGACACATTAGCGACATGGCCATTTATCGAGTCAAACATCAATCGGATAGGACACATCCGATGATAATAGCTATCCGCATACCTTCATTGTTTGGAGCATTTCTCGATTTTGTAAGAAAAAGCCGCGACCTGATTCAATTAGCCGCATGATGGTATAGATGACCATAGCTTGTAGTGCTGTCAAAACTTCGCCTCGAGAATACTCCCCCATCTATAGGATAAGTGTCATTTGTCGTTAGATATGTTCATAGGAAATAGAACCGCCGAAAAACGCACCTTGGCATGGATTCTCTTATGCTCGCGATTTATTGCATCCCACAAAAGCTCGTCCGTACTGGCTCTTAAATGAAAGGTCTGTGCAATACTGATGCAAGTCTCAACTACTTTCAAGGGTCGAAATGTGACTGCAGGGCGAGGGCCGGCTTGGGGAGGATCGCGCGAGTCATAATAGAGACTGCAACCGAGGGGATGTATGAACGGGGGGAGTGTATTGGATCGAAGCATCAGTCGAGGGTAGGTTCGCAAAATTGAAGCAATGAACTGACGACAGCCGTCAGAAATGAGGCCTCCAGAGTATTGCCTCCGATAATTGGTTGCATTGAGTGGAATCGGAGTTGTTTCACCGCCGCCGTTCCTCCGAAGTGCTCGATCAATATCGATGATCGCTGATTGTGACGATGAGAACAAGATCGCGTACTGGTCTCCGGATAACTCCTTGAATAAACCTTCATCAACGGGACCGCCATTGACATCACTTGATCGGCCATATGAGTCCATAAAGGGGTCGATTACAGAAATACTTAGTTAAATAATTAGATTCTGAGTCAAAGGTCCCAGACAGGTGGGTCGGCTGAGGGATGTGTACCTGCTTTGCTGTGATTGGCAATCCTCATTCTCTTGTTTATCGTTGCTTTTCCAAGTGACTGATCCTTTCTCGACAGTCGCCTCTGTACTTATGCCTTGGCGTTTGTCATATGAGCAAGAGAGGTGTCTTGTGTGGCACCGTGAGCAAGGCAACTTGAAATCGCATTTGCTCTTGGTCCGACTACAGGCCTGGCAAGCTTTTGGTCTTAGGCGCCGAATCCTGACTGATCGTTGACGACAGTATTGTACATGACGAGCACATGAGGATTCTGATATTGACTTGATCAGTGGCTATATCCAAATAAACAGTTGAGAGTCGGAGGGTTTCGAGTTGTTGGGGCTTGGCTAGGAAGTGTGGTGGCTACCTGAGTCGAATGGTTTCCCACAGACAGAGCAGAAATAGAGCGGCGTTGCTATTTCATTAGACACACGGTCAACCTGAGACTGCATGGCGGTGTCTCCTTGCGTGGACCTCGTTATCACTCTGCGAAGAAATCTATGACTTAATCCTCCTAGGGAGACACGCGTTCCACGATATTTTTCCAGGTTTCAATAGTTAGTGAAGAGGATTCTGACATTCCAGTGGACAGGCCGCGCTAGACGAACCCACCAAGTCATGGCCAACGCCAGAGCTCACAGGGCTTACTAATCAAAGCCTCATCTGGCTGAAACTCGGAGATGAGACCGACCACATCTTCTGCGACCATTTGTCAATCGTCCATGTAGCGCGTGTTGTAGTGACACAAAAAGAGAAGACGCAGGCTGTCAACGGGCTCTCCATGTCCCATGTAGATTGTATTTCCTAGTCCTCCAAAGATAGTTCGTAGAATATCTTATTGCATGCGACACTGGGGGCGTTTGATTAGCTAACAACTTCGGCCGCGATAGCCTTCATCTATATTTTATACCGCCAACATCTTTACGACCAACGGCTTGACTTAGCTCAGCGTAGACAATTGACTATCATGCACTTCATTAGTACCTTTATACATTTTCACCCATTTTACAAGAGATACTTCGTTAGAAAGCCAGTCTATGATGTGTCATAAATGCACAAACTGTAAATTATCATATGTACAAAGAAAAGCTCGCTGTTTATATAAATTGCTATACGTTGACATCCAACCTATGAGTGAAGTTTTAAGCAGGTAAGGAGCATTCACAATCCAAAAGAACAGTAGAAAACTCTGGAGAATACTGGAGCGATTATCCAAGATGTTAGACGCCGCAAGAGGACGGGTTGTCATCACAAGAGCAACCGTGGGATGCGCTTGTCCATCCCGTCAAACGATTAGCGATGTCCGATGCGTAGCAATGGGTCTGTTAATAGATTAGCCACGGGTTGCCAATCATATGAGACAAAGGTTTCAGTGAGTATATAGGTGCAGTGTTGCCAATGTGATAGTTTAACAGGATCGACAGGGCTTACCGCAATGCCGGCTTCAAGCCTACCACTTCCGTCAATCGAGCCGCTGTTGTAAATTCTTGCAGCACGATAGAAGTCCGCATCATTCGCCCAGCCTGCTTGGTTTATACAATTTGCAAGCCCATCGCCGGAGTTTGTTCCAGCAGTGCCCTCTCGGATCATCTGCTCAATAACCGGTGTTGGACACGGGTTCTGTACAACATGAGTGATATCAGAGTTGCAGGTCGCATCGCCATTATGATCCTGCATCAACCCTGGATTTCTCACACCCCCATTGCTCGTCTTCACCCTTACGCAGCCACCGGACTCTTGGAGGATGACTGCCAAAATAAAACGATGGTCAACACCTGTCTCAGCAGCAACTTTCTGGATGGAGTCCCAGATCGCACCCTATTGAGTTAGCATCGCTCAAGTCAGTCAACAAAAAGGAACTCACAACTTCTGGACCGGAGTCGTTAGGCTGACCCCACCATGAGCAAGAAGAGAACATTAAGTTCTTGTTGTTGTCGAACATGTTTCGGAAAGAAACCCACTGAGATCGTGTCGGCCAGCCGTCCCAGCTACCACCGCTCCCCCAGTACATCTTATAAACGTCGTTACCACTACCAATGCCATCATCGATATTACTCTGATCCCATCGTGCATCGGCGCCTATTTGCACCCATTCTCCGGTCTGCCGCTTGGTTGTTCCTGTAGAGTTGGTCGGGAAGTGACTATCGGGTTGAAAATTGCCTTTTATATGACCAAAAAACGGGAGAGTGTCCAAATGAACCGTCGGGGCTTCAGTGGCCGACGGCGGGGCGGGAAAAGGGCTTGCTACAACAGTAGCTGCCAGGAGGGAAGCAAGGTAGATCTACTCTAGTAAGTCGTAGCACATCGAATACTAGAAGGCACTGTCTTACAAATTGGGTCATTGTGTTCCAGAATGTTGGAGGATCTGTGTTGTCTATAGGTTATTGGGTCGGGTATTTGAAACTGGGGAACGGAGAAGACTTCAAAGATCGAACATGACTATATATATACATGTCGGTAACCGTTGTAACAGAGTTAGAAGAATTGCGAAATGGTCTGGAAACTTAATAGCTTATGAGACGTTGCAAGCATTGATATTTGGTCAACACGAGATGTCATGCTATGCTTGGGCACTAAAGTGATCATTCGTACGAAACAGTTGGTCATACTCCGCTCAGGATCACGGACTGAGGTGTCTACAAGATGACCGATACCTTTTCTCTATCATTTGACGCAACGTATGGGTGGTCACAAATTGTGTTGGAGAGTAGGTGCTAGTTTCTTCATAGCTCAAAAACTTTCCTAAAAGATGTTACGTCAAGGTTGCAGTGAGTCTACCAACTTCCCGAAATGACTCGGATTTGAAGTTGACCCCGCGGTAGTCGACCGCCTCGGCCTAAAAGACGCCGCGGAAGCTTTGGAGTTCATGAGTACTTCGACCCCTGATGGTATGTCTTTCTTCGAGATAGAGCTTTAATACCCGAAGTTGTGGAGTGATGTTGATCTAAGTTTTATCAAGTCAGGCGGTTCATATGGCCTACAGCTCAGGCTGGAACCCCGGTCACCCCATACATAACTTCTCGTCTTGCTAGAGGTGACTATGCTTTTGCTGAAGATGCAACAACGACGAGGGGCAAATATTGTAGTTGGGGGCCAGAAAGTGTGATTCAGAATCTCGACCTCTGTCCAGATGTGTCCTCGGCCAGTCCCGAGAAGCAGTATTGGCATCTAGACGCTTTATCCTCTTGACTGGTAGTCCAAGTTCAACGGGCGTAACATTCCACACAGACCATCATGGTAATGGGCTGAGTATTGCTCTAATATGAGAAAGGAAGGTTCTTACATCAAAAAGCTCAAGTCGGCCCTTCCATAACGGGGGTAACGTTGACCAGGGTCAATCTCACTGCATGCGCCTTTTGGAGATTAGCTGAAAGGGCAGTTGCTGGCTCTAAGCAATAGAAGACCAATCACATCCCGTTGCTCGCATTTTGAGCTTATTTTTGGGCACCTTATGAGGGGAGCATACCGTGATCTATTCAAATAAGGTTTCGATCAACGGGAGGATCGCATTGCATAAGAACCAAGTAAGACGAACCACCTGTCGTGATATATGACCCGATACGCTTCCGTGGCATTGGTACTGCTTCTCACAGTCCCAGACGTCTCATGACTTCATCTGGCTATCTTGCCGCCTGACAATGAGCATAGAGTAGAAGTTGACAGATCTTAATGAGGTACCATCGTCCCTCGACCGATCGCGAAAATTTGCAAATCAGGAGTCCCCCAATGCCTTGCTCAGAGCGTAAAGGTTTCTTTTAATTGGATTTAGTCATAGATCTAAACATCCGCAATGACGTTCTACCGTTGTCGTACAACATAATATGCCAAGCCGATGATCCAAACTAGAATCAAAACCATTGCTGGAATTGGTGCGAACACTGCACCACGAACCACCACAAACCCGCTTACAATAGCGAATATCGCAGGCACAATCACAAATGGTTTGTATGGCCGCTTCAACTTGGGTTCGCGAATTCGTAGGAAAAGAGCCCCAAGTACTGTGAGGAAGAAGAACGAGTATTCCCCTAGTCCATTAAAAGTAAGCAAAGCGCGAAAATTGCCAAATAGGATGTAGATCGTCGAAAGAATAGCCGACAGCAGAATTGCGTTTATTGGAGCATCAGATTTAGATGCGCTATGAGACTGTTCGACTTCGGCACTGGTCTCATCGATTCCATCTGCGTCGGATGCCAGACCAACGCGGCCGACTACGGCGAGAAGGCCGGGCAGCCAGCCAGAATTTGAAGCGGCGATCGTCATTCTTGCAGCAACGAAAGAGTTACCGAGCAAGGAGCCAGCTACAACCAAACATATCAGTGCTGCAGCCACGATGCCCACTGCAGAACCTAAGAGACGAGTTATGGCGGTCTGTCAAAGTGTAAGTATGGCGTAGAATGCCGTGAAGCCATCAGGGCACTCACCACTGCCACACTGTCTGTGGTAGAAACAACATCCCACGGAAGAAGAATGTAATATGCCGCATTTGCTGTCAAAAAGCAAAATATTATCGTGGGGATAGCGGTGTTAAGAGCCAGCGGCAGCTGACGAGCCGGCGCCGAAAGCTCGGCTGAGATGTATATCGCCTGAATGATGTTACAAAGGAATCTTTCGAGTGAACTCTTGCATACCTTGTCCCAGCCACTATAGGCCCACAATGCTCCATACAAGCCAGCAGAGTAATGTCCAAAGGTCTCCCATTGAGTCATTTTACGCCAATCGGTTTTGCTACCGTCGGGGTTCAACGTTTCTCTAAACCGAAACCAGGATTTCCTGTACCAGTCTCGACCGCCGATATCTTCTCTATTTGGATTGCTCAACTGTATGAATACCACAACAATTCCGGCTATAACAACACCGAGGATACTGAGAAACTTCGTCGTGACGAAAAGGTTATTCAGCCGGGTGCTGGCTTTTGTACTAATGGAATTAGCGGCACTGATGATAAGCAGGATGAGAACCGATAAAAGTTTATGCTCGATTCTATCTGCACGATCCGTGACACCGATTGCCGAAAATATGGTCTCAACAAACACAATGCTGAGGATTGCCAGTGTGGCAGGCATTACGGCCACAATCCATGTCCAGCCAGCGAGGAAGCCGAAGACATCCCCAAATATATAGCGGAGGTAAGGCTGCACACCACCTAGAAGCATGGGATGTATTAATTAGCAAAAACTTTCTATAATCTAATGGTCAACGAACCTTCCCCGGGAATGGCGGTGCCCAATTCTGTCATCGTGCTTGCTCCCGTCCAAGCAAGGACGCCACCAACGAGCCATACAATCAACGCAGCACCTGGAGAAGGGACATTCGTATCAATTGAGCCAGGAGATGTAAAGATGCCACTCCCAATCACAATACTAATGACAATCGCGAAAGCGTTTATGGTTCCCAGATTGCGAGCGAAAGTTCCTCGTTCTTGAGTGGCGGGCGATGCACCCTCGGCATCCTCGCGCTGACCCTGCAGCAACGGGCGCCGTGTCTCGTCGTCAGGCTCGTCATGTTGGGATGCCATTTTACCTCAAATTTCTAGCACCTTGAGATATGAAAAGGACAACAAATGCAAGTGGAGTCAGACGCAAAGACGGCCATCTTACCCGAACATCACGCAATGAACCCACGTGACTCGTGCTAGGCGTACGATTATCAGTGGGGGTAAACCTAATACTTCAAGGCTCCCGACAGGCTTACGTCGGTGTTTTTGGTAAATGAGGTACCTGCATAGACCAGAAAGTAGCGATACTATCCTGACAACTACTGCACATAAAGTACGGTCGGGACATAATTCATTCATTCATGAGACGGTCATGTGGCTTTGGCCATTCATTCTTCCGGACAGAAAAGTCTTTAAAACAATCGATTTATTTTCATTTCATGTCTTATACTAAGATGTTCTCAGCCATTCTCAAGCGGCAGCTTTAGTCGCCACGCTCAGGGGCTTGCTATCCGGAAGAGCGTAACCGTAATTGCGGCTAGTGATCATAGTCCTCCATTCACCCGCATTAACGGGCTCGTATTTCGCTTTCTCGCCCTCTTCAACGAGAGGAGCAATCAATGTGGCAGGGTCGGGGTGGACGAAGAAGGCTGTAGAAAAGCGAGCAGGTAGCATCCCATCGGGCCCAATCTGTTGGCGTTGTTCCGGAGTGCATTGAGGTGCCATTACACGATGGCGAGTCGACTTGAGTTTATCGTTAGAGAGACGCTGTAGTAGGTCCGCTACATTGATAACGCAAGTGCCACGGATAGGTGTCGCTGGTCGAAACTCGCCAGTGTGAAAGGGGTCCACTTCCAAACCGCCGACCTGATCTTGAAATAGGAGGGTGCACAGCCCGTAGTCTGTGTGCGGGTTGATACGGTAATTGCCAGGCTTCTCCAATGTCGATGATGGAATGGCCATGTATCTGAGTAATCGAAGCTGGGGATCCGCTTTCGCCAGCTTGTCGTCCCAGAAGGTTTCTGGAATACCCAGAACCATGCAAAGAGCTCTCAGGACTTCTGAAGCGAGATTGAAGCATTTCTGATTCGGAATTAGTGCCGTTGTCTACATTTCTTGATCATACTCGAGTTCAAGGATACGCACCTGAAAAAAGCCATCGGCAAATTCGCGGAAATGACTTTCACTCCCTGCTGGAGGACAGAGTTCGTTCGAGAATCTACGATGCTCGTAACATTCTTTCCAGCTGCGCCCTCCATTAGGGTCGCTTGATTCAGCACCGTTTGAAGTATATCCTTGGCTATATGCGGCGCTAGTCACTTTATACCGGAGCTTTTCGTCTAAAGATTGATCCTCAAAGAAACGCTTGCTCTATGTCGGCAGTTAGCTATCTGTAACATTTATACGAGGCACTTTGCACCTACGTAGGCAAACATTTCATCAATTTCCTCCTCCGAAATACCAAAATCCTTCAGATATACCCATCCGTATGTGTGGAAAGCATCATAAAGTTCTTTGGCAACTGCTGCTCTGGCTTCTAGACTCCCTGTTAGGAAGGGTTGGAAGGATACGATTGGAAACGCAGACTCCTTTACAGCCATCTTGTTGTGCTCGGCAGATAGGAATGTTTGGTAAAGTTAGTTGAAAGGGTTTGAATGACTCTGAGGCTGTAAAGGCCGGCTCAATATCCAAATAAGAACGTTCGAGAGTGCAATAAATATGCTAGGACACTTAATCGTGATCATCTGAATAGCCGATGATGAAACCCTCTTCGGTGAAGCGACGAATTCAAAGACGGCTCAGAAGAATCAATAGAGCTGCAGTGTATTCGTCGTTCGGCAGCCGAGCGATTGAAAGATAGCTGGCTGGTATCAGTTCTTGAAGCACGTTTGATAGGTCTGTCTCAAAGAGAGGGGGATGCACATGCGCCGAAATCCGAAGTGAAGTTATGGGCATCTCCGAGTTGTCAGCTACGTTTCTGGAATTCCTCTTGCAAGCATCTTGTCTTAGAGACAACCTTGGAAGTATTCCTTGTCAAATACGACCGTCAGAGCCAGATATGTTACTTGCGGGGCCTGAAGGGGCTGCTTATCTCGTGGTCCTGTTAGTGCCTATCTCCCAGGTTCCCGCTAAGTTCATCTCTGCCAAAATTGCGGGTCGGGAGGTCCCCATCATACTGGGAATAACTGCTTGGCGAACTAGTGAAGTTAGGCCAAAGATAACAAGAACACCATCCTGCCAAGCTGAGTACACGAAGATAAGCCTGTAAGTGCGTGTTTGATTTGCTATATCAAGACGCAAATATCTGCGAATTCAATCTTCAATTACACCCAATCCAAGTCTCCATCACCAAACAGCTTTTCACACAACATTTTGTATTACTGTTCTGATGCAATCTTATTAGCTCAGGATGCAGGTCATTGAGGGTCAAACTCCGTCGACTGGTGGGAACACCCCCACGCCAGCCGCAGGGTCTAAGAAAGGGGACGAGAGAGCAGACATATCTCGTGTTCCCTCTGAAACAGTCTTGACTGAGCCTCGTACTGGGACAACTTGGTTTCAGAGAACTCTGGCAAAGATAGAGCTGCGAAAAACAGAGTCGGATAATTTCAACCAGTCTTTTACAAACTATGTACGTTTTAGACTACAGTCATGAAGTCTTAGGGAAAGGCGAGAAATCCAAGATTGAGATTTTGCTGATAAATGATTTATAGGATCTGCTTCCAGTGCCCGCAGAAAAACGAACTTGGGGGAAGTGGACATGTATGATATAATATACGACACGGCCTGAAACTATCTTCACTAACCACCGTCCGGCAGACTCCCTTTTTTGGTTCGGCGAATGTGCGAGCGTGACATCTTGGACAGTGGCTGCAACGGGAATCCAGGGTGGTCTGGTATGAATTACGATAACACTTGACGGGCTTTTTGCTAACTTCACCGACATCAGTCCTGGTGGGAATCCTGGATTTGTGTCGTCCTGGGCCATCTGATTGTGGCCGTGCCCATGGTGATGACTGGGCGTCCAGGAGCTGCTTATCACTGCCCCTATCCAATCATCTCCCGAGCCAGCTTCGGAGTTTGGGGCAGTTACTGGCCAGTCCTAAACAGAAATATCATGACGATTATTTGGACTGGAGTGCAAGGGGTGACAACGTAAGCGAATGTTTTGAAGAACAAACAACCCTTGAGGCTGACAGGTTGGTAAACAGGGGTAATTGCATATACGTTATGCTTCATGCGATTTTCCCTAGTATTGCTCGAGTCCCCAACCCATTTCCTTCGGATGTCACAATGACCGGTGGAAGGCTTATTGGCTATTCGCTTGGATGGCTCATCTGTCTTTCATTCTGTTTTATACGTCCTCAGAAATTGTCAGCTCTCATTCTAGCTAAAAGTGGAATAATGATTATTTGTTTGATCACTTTCTTTGCCTGGTGAGAACTCCTCCGAGTAATGTCGAAGACCCGGAAACAACAGGCTAACAACAAATAGGAGTCTATCAAAAGCGCATGGGATCGGACCTATCATATATCAAGGCGCCAGTATTCCGGCTGGTTCGTCTCATGCTTGGGTACATGCTCGACTGATTCTTTCTCTTACCCTAGAACCAAGAAGCTGAACTTTGATCTCTACGCAGGTGTTTCTCAATAATCTCTTCGTTCAAGCCGGTAATGTAAGATTATCTTTAATACCCTTATTTTCTTTTCGGATTCATCTCAGCGATGTCCCGTTTCAATTTCGATCATTAATTAAGAATTGCCCATCAAGAACCCTGCATTTATGTGTTTAAAGTCCTTACAAATACACCGCTAACTTCAACATCCATAGATGGCAACATTCGCGACGAACAACGCGGATATTGCCCGATACGCTCGCCGTCCAAATGATGCACTATGGACCCAGCTGATTGGAATGCCTCTCGCATTTGGTGTCGTGGCATTCTTCGGAATCTTTGTCACGAGTGCTTCAAAGCCTCTGTTTGGGAAGGTAAGACACCTAGTAATAGAGACCTCCGCATGGCGCACCTGCGTGAGACATGCTCCAGGCAAAATCTAATCAAATTTGTGCAAAGGTGCTTTGGGATCCTACCGCTATCCTCGACGGATTCCTGACCGAGTCATATGATTCCAAAACTAGAGCGGGTGTGTTTTTCATTGCATTGGGATTCTCTTTCGCTCAGTGCACGACCATGATCTTCGCCAACATTATCGCTGCTGGAAATGATACCTCCGCAATGCTGCCCAGGTTTATAAACTACCGCCGAGGTGCAATAATCTGTTTGATTCTTGCATTCGCTATCACACCATGGAATCTTACAAAAACATCATTCTCTTTCACAAGCTACCTTGGAAGGTGAGCAATATAGTCCTAGTTTATTTCCAAACTCAAAGGATGAGTCTGGCTGACGGATTGAATTAGTTACCAGGTATTCCTTGCTAGCATCATCGGCGTTGTCATCAGCGACTACTACTTCGTCCGGCGTGGCAAGCTTGACCTTGTGGCAATATTCTCACTTGAGCGTGGCGCGCCTTATTACTATACCAAAGGTTGGAACTGGCGTGCGTATGCCGCTTATGTTATTGGTATTGTGCCTGTCTTTCCTGGGTTTCTAAAAGCTGTTGGGGTGCAAAGCATCCCAATCGGTGCCAAGCAGTTATATACCTTCTCGCTGCCTGTGGGTATCATTGTTGCTGGTGTGACCTACTGGGGTCTAAACGTTGCATTTCCATCTGCTGGTGGACCTTTTGACAAGTGGTCAGAGCCTGCCCCTGGCGAGGTGGACGAGATTGCGCATGGTACCAATGAGAGACTTGACAAAGATCCGGAGAAGAACATTGCCTAGACTCAAACGAGTCAATACGTCAATGTTCCTCGGTTTGTTCTAATGAACAACCGGAATTTGCTTTGTGTAGATTTCGGAAGATTCTTACTAGTCTGTAGAGACACTTCGCTGCTGAGGTGTCTTAAATTTGAAGAGTTATCTCGATGTTTTGATCGGCGCAAGAGAATGGATGACAAGTAGAAATTGACATGGAATGGTGGAGCTATTGAGCAGCGATCTATAATACACTCATCTGGTTCCTCTAGGTGTCAATAATTAGTACGTTGGAATGACACTGGATCCGCCTTAGACACTATTCTGAGCCGGTCTCTACATATAATTGAGCCTAAGTTGAATGCTCGGGAGAAGTGGTTTATCCTTCTGTCTTGCTGCTAGCCGAACTGCAACGCCTAAGCAAGCTACAACAATAACAATGCCTAACGCAGCTAGATTTAGGATGAAGTAATCTGCAAAGATCACTTGCATTGCATGCCGCATGCTAGACATGATCGAAAAACAAAAACTCCGCATAATGATCCCACCATCAACGAGCAAGAAGCAACTTACGGACTTGGCCGCTTTCCTGATCGCCAATAGCTTATCATACACGTACCCTAGTTGTAGCCATACACTTGCATCTTATCATTTAATCTTAGAGATATCTATCAGCTTTGGGTCTATGGCAATCGTTACTAACCCGCGTATCGTGGTTGGCTGAGCCTGCTCCGTCGTCGGTGAAAGAGCGACGTCCCCACCTCCGACCGCTGCATCGCCGACGACGCGTATGCAATAAGAGGGTTGTCATCTCAATGCACGAAAGTTCCAATTCCTTCATAACGATTATCAGGTTCTGGTCAATGAGATAATGACGAGACTATATCGCTGATGTCCGTCCTATAAATAAGCTGCCGGAACCACTAGAAGCCCCATTTCAGCTGTGCATCGGTCCAAGCCATGACATAACCGCCCTATTGTTCCTAGAAACCTCACCATAGGAATTCATGGCCTGCTGAATACTAGGTTGAGTCCCATCAAATGTCTCACAAGTACTCCTAAATCCATTCTGAAGAGTTCAAATACATTCTGAGAAAGGAGAGAAATACTGTCGTTTAGTAATAGAGGAGCTATTTTTGACCCATGTCGTGTTCAGAACTCAGGTGAAATAGTACGCAGCCTAAGGAACTGCGGATTATTGATTATCCTTACATAAGGTAGTATAGATTCATTTGCGCGTTGTAACGACGTTTCTACTTACTTGAGCTAGAAGCGTCCCATGATGAGGTGAAAACGAATTGGAGTTGACTATTGGGGCGGCTAGTGAACCAAGTCGCAGATCTCTCGTACTGTCCTGATTTGTGGAAGTTTGCCAGGAACAGGCCTGTCGCATTGACATGTTAGGGTCTTTTAGCAAGCATCCACCCCGCAACTGCGGGGTTAAGAGCCATTGCCCAGGATATACTGCAACTTGGAATGCTACGATCTCGGTCCGAGCCGGGGCAGTTTTTAATGGGCTTTGATTTTCTTAGAGAATAGGTATAGAATGCCTACATAGATGCGAGAATTCTTACAGTCGCAGAGTCGATGCATCACTGGCGGTGACAAGCCGCCGTTGAAAACATGGTCGTTTTGAAGGGACTTCGTCACACCATGGATTTCTGGCACTTAGTGGCGTAATCTCTGAGACTGCCAGCATTTTTGTCTGATATACATCTAGGTTTGAGGCAGTGACTGCAGGTCAATTGTGGTGTAAAATGCAGTTACTGTTTCCCGCAATATCTTCTTAAGTCTTGCCATTATTTGCTAAGTAGCGACAATCTCGAAGGAAATTCATTTGAAGAGACGACAATGAGGCATTGAACTCGCATGAGAGGAAGGAAACCGCCTTGTATTCAACGAGGCCCGCTCGGCCCGCCGCGGACCGTGACTGTGTCCTCGTCAAGCATCTCGGACACTTCGGCCGACATTGTGGCCCTTTTCGGGCCTCCATGGGCAGCTGATCTACAGCGAAATCATTTCACTAGACTGCTAATTTCACAAGACTTCTCTCGAAAATATGTTTGAGATTCGTGTGGTGAACATGACCGACTATCTGCAAGGAACAAAAGAATCACATTGTTCCGCTCAGATTGTAGCTCAAGTTTAGATTTGAACAACTTCTTCTGTAGTTCACAGAGAAACTTTTCGAAACCTCAGTTTGAAAATACTACGTCAGTCGTAATGATTACATTCTTCTACTTGTTTCTGGTAGCGATTTCTGCCATTCCCTTCATTGGTCGAGGCGAAGCAGTTACGCTTCAACAATATCATCCTATTATTGCAAGGACACCAACCAATGTCACTTCAATCGCAAATGTCACACTTGTTGATCCATCGGTCCTCAAAGTAAATCCGATCGTCGATGCCAACTTGTCATCGGTGGTCTTCCCCGTGTTTCCCGGAGTCGACCTGACTTATCTCGCTCCAGTCTTCTCCACGGCAGATGGCGTGGTAGCCTCGCCAGAGCCAGGAACTGTGGTCGACCTGCGAAACGGTGTGACCTACCTTTTGATTTACAATGGCGATGTAGTGGCGACTTGGGAGTTCAAAGCAGAAGAGATGCGCAGTCCTGTTCTTCCGGGACTGTATGCAGATCCGAATATCGCAATCTTCAACCAGACATATTATATATATGCCACAACAGACGGCTTTTCAGGTTGGGGTGGAAATGCCTTCTATGTCTGGAAGTCACCGGATCTGGAATCTTGGACCAGGAGCTCTGGGCCTTTCTTGGTATTGAATGGGACAAGCGGATCGGTTCCTTGGGCAACAGGCAACGCGTGAGTCCCCCCTTCTAAACAGACTCGCACAGATTCCAATGATGTGACATGACTATGAAGCGCAATTGGTCAATCTTGGAATGTGCATCTCACAGGGGCTTCTTAGAGGAGGCAGATGTGTACTCTTCTGAAAGCAATACAGACGCTAACCTCTGTCCGTAGATGGGCTCCTACGATCGCCAGCCGCGACGGTAATTATTATTTTTACTTTAGCGGGAATAACCCGACCTACAATCGTAAAACAATAGGAGCCGCTGTTGCAAATTCGCCGGAAGGACCATTCACCGCCCAACCAACTGCAAGTGAGCAATAATTCCTTCCACTATAACAATTATCATGAGCAAAGATGCAGTCTTAAAGATAATATTTACTCCCGACACGCGTTTATCGAGGTTTTCACTTATTCTTTGTTCTAGGCTGCTAATTTCACTCACTTAGTGATACTTAATAATGAGGCGATCACCACAAACCAAGCCATAGACCCAGCGGCATTTCAAGACCCTGTGACCGGCAGATACTATCTCTTCTGGGGTAACGGTAATCCCCTTTTCGCAGAATTTAACAATGACATGGTCTCGATCAATCAAAGCACGATAAGTACAATCACTGGTTTAACAGACTTCCGTGAAGGAATTTTCGTCAACTATCGTAAAGGGCTATATCATATCACATACTCAATTGATGACACAGGCTCAGAAAACTATCGTGTGGGGTACGCAACATCAGCCATTGTGGAAGGGCCGTGGACGTACCGTGGTGTAGTACTTCAGAAAGATCCTTCACAGGGAAGTCTGGCCACCGGCCATGACTCAATAGTCAATGTCCCCGGCACAGATGATTGGTATATCGCATATCATCGTTTTGCGATTCCCGGTGGCGACGGCACTCACCGCGAAACCACGATTGATCGTGTGTATTTTGATAGGGAGACAGGCTTCATGCGCCCTATCGTGCCAACTCTCTCAAGTGTTGGCCCAGAAATAATTCCTAAGCCATGTACAGATAGGAGAGCTACTTGAATACACTCTTGAAGGTAGCATTACTCCATGCAAAATTTCCTCACAGCCCTCATTCGTACTCTCAAACAGGCGGGGGGGAGGTGACCAAGTTCTATCCCAAATGCCGCTCTCGTAATAGTCTATCTTAGAGGAAAATCTTCAAACCTGGTCAAGAGAATATGGCTATACTATTGTGAACGAGATGAGTGATTGCACCAAGACATAATCCACTTCGAGAAAACTGTTAAGGAACTACCCATGTCAAGATACTAGGATGCCAAGTTTAGACAAGTTGCGCAGCTTAGCGAAACGCTTCAATCTCTTGGATCAATATGGCACCACTGGAGAAGAGAACTGGATAGCCCTGTTCCGAACTTTGACGGCAAACCGCACGCCTTTGTCTGGCAGGATCAACGACGAGTATGGGACAAAAGATTTTGCGCACATTGATGTCACCGAGTCGCAGGATGACGGTGCCAAAAAAAAGATATCCGAGGCTGCTTGGGCAAAAGTCTCATCACTGTTGGAAAACATTGTAGACGGAAAGGTCTTTTATATAACCGAGCATGGTTATCTTGGTTTTGCTGAGGAATCGTGCCAGAAAGGCGACGACGTGTACGTCTTCTGCGGTGGAGAAGTGCCATTCATTGTGAGACTAATCGGCGAGGGTCTTTTTGCATTCCATGGCGAAACGTATGTGCACGGCTTGATGGATGGCGAAGTCATGCAGTGGAAGACTTTGAAATTGGAGCGGCTCAATTTGAAATAGTTGTCTAACATCTTGACTGCAAGTACAGAATAGTCGTATCAACGTGCTGTAAAAGTGTACGGGTGACAAGTGGTTGGGCCTAATGCTTTAGCCACGAAACATGCCTTGCAATACGTCATGGTAACCAGGGCGCAGCGGTAACAAACGCTGACGTTAAACCGGAACCATGGTGTGTAACACGTGAGGCAAAACACAATGTCGATTAAGTATTTCCTCAGTCCGCCATATCGTGCACAAAGACTTTGCTTCCCCTATTTTAGTCATGATAATGAGGTCCGTTAGTTTACTACTCGACTGAAGCGATAGTATAACGGGGAACGAAGAGTGTAAAATAATATCAACAGAGGTGACGCCAGAATCCATTCTTTGAGGCAACAGGGAGAAGCTGCCGCGTTGTGCGAATAATACAGTGGTGTCACTAGCACGTGCGGGGTACATAATCTCGACTACATTCCATTTTCACATCTGATAGTGGTCACCTCGTTTGGTAGCTAAACCTGGTTGCCATAGTGCAAGCTGGCTCGGTCGCTCCACGCCCCAGAAGGATCCAGCACTTCACAATGGACCTTAGCAAGGCCATCGATAATTTCATCAAGGAGGCTCATGATGATCCTGTCGAAATAGCCAAAATTTGTGCAGACCACCGGCAAAACAGGAACGACAGATATGAGGGCATACTCCTCCAACCAGAGTATCCCGGTGTACCAATTGATGAGATACTGACAGCCCGCCTGAATGATCCTGATTATCTTGATCCGCGCAACAATCTTTGCCTCTTTGCCTGGCCATCGAAAGAAGTGATAGATCTGATTGCACGTATTCAGCAGGAACTGCGAGATCTTGCTCCAAGTATGTCCCTGGGTCCTGTATAGCTGGCTTCCATTTCCACTGTCTCTGACTTGATTAGATATATGGCTCTCGCCAGCTGAATGGTTTCACATGACTGTTATTGAGTTAGCACACTCGAAACCTCCAGAGGAGTTGGCCAGACACGTAGAACAGGTGAAACCACACGCCGCGAAACTAACTGCCTTCGCCACCGAGCACCACGCCGGTCTCGATAGACCAATGCTGAGCCTGGACGATACTGCAGTGGCGCTGACGTTCCTGCATGTCGAGAGTGATCGGTACACTTACCTGCACTTGCGACGAGATCTCGCCAACATCTGTGCAGACAACGGCGTGGAAGTCTCGTCGAAGTATTACAACACGTCGTGCCATATCACCTTTGCACGATTCGCCAAAACCTCAGACTTGCAGGACAAGGAAAGCCTAGGTGCCTGGGTGCAGAAGATTCAGTCGATAAACCACTGGTTGAAAGATGAATATTGGCCGAATGGAGATCGAGGGAAGTTCTCTCCTGGATTAAGATGGATTGTCGGCGCAGGGCGGGGCATAGAAGTCAGAAAGGGTAGGCTATGGTATGGAGACGGACAGCCAGTGATTGATGAAGAATCGGGTGGGCCTTGACGTAATATGGCGGCATATTTGGATTGCGACCTCTTTCTGCTTTCAAAGCCTAAGCTCTCGGTTTCAGTTTCCTTCGAGACTATCAACCGTAGTTTAAGGAAGCAAAAAAAGAGCAGATTCTAGATATTAAATAGATCTCGTTGGGATGATATGTGGTGGTGGAAAAGAGAACCCCTGTGTTGACTCCTGAATTTGAGTCGCTCGAAATGAATCCCTGTAAGCCCTCGCGAAGAGTTTACACCTCTTTCTAACCGGCCACTCATAGTTACAGAGTACTACTAACTGGACTATACTATGTTCGTCGGGCACCTGGTGCTACCCTGTGTCGGTCCTGCTTAGTGCCGGTTTGGCGCCTGTTAAGGCGGCGGGGGTTCTGCCACTCACGAGGGCAAGATTCGGGGAGTATTACAGACTAACTGGTGTCGTGGGTATCAATTATTATAGGGACTTGACTATCTGTCCAATGGTCTCCCAGCAAACTCCTTTCCCCGTGGCAAGAATCGATAATATCCTCTTGAAATGAGCATGCAGTTTTCGACTGATTTTCCCAGTGTTCTAATCTCAACCGAGTCCAACCAGACGTCTAAATGCCGAGTTTTCGAGTATCGGCATGCTGATAACCATCTGGATACCTTTAGAAGGCTTTAGTTGATCTTGGTATTTGCCCATGGCTAGGCTCGTCGAGAACTTCCCAAAGTGCTCGGTCGGGGTAAATATACTCGGCCACAGAACTCGAATTGCCGGCTCCGATGTACGCAAAATCTTTTCATAATACGGTCGAGATGGTATGTACGGCTGAATAGCAGCATGATTGGCTTCGCTGCCAAATCCCAGATGGACTGAGCTTGTATGCAGTAGCGGATTCGCCGTCTGCATTTCTGCCGAAGCCAGCTCTGCTTCGCCCTTTATCCTGGCCTAGAACGTGGTAAAGCGATCTGGTTCTGTTGTCGTGCCTATGCCAGATACGTACACGAAATTGAACGTTTTATTATCGGGAGGTAATGTCTGAAATGCTTTGGCGGCTTTTGTAGGCTAATCTTTGGTTATTTTGACGTAATCCCTGTAGCAGAATTAGTAAATGCTCGTGTGGTTCATGAAACTAGGACATACTCTTTGCCGACTTTGGTCTGACTAATGCCTAGCGCCTAGACACAGCCTGTTGCTCCTTTCAGTTGGGCGAGGACGTCAGAATCGTAATGCGCAAAGTCCTTATGTCTGATCACATTGATGCGAGAGTTGTTGATATTTTCTGCCATCTCCATAGGTCTTCGCCTGAGAATGGAAAACTTAGTAACTTCTTTCATCCCTATCATGGCATCTAGAGCACTAGACCCGATCAATCTAGTAGCGCCGGTAAGTATTAGGTGCATGGTCAAACGCTTTGGCAATGAAGCAAGGCGTGTAGAAACTGATGTATTGCCGATGGGAGGAACCAAGATGATAGTTAACGAGTCTTTTTGAATTGTACTCGAGAATGCAGACCTATTCAATTCATTGACGTTCTGCAATTCGCAAACGTATGCTGCCAGGCTTTCAAGTATTTGGGTCTTCGTTCTGTGGAATCTAATGCTGGCCGGAGATGGGGGCATGTTAGTCTAATCCCGGGGGCTTCGTCCAAGCCTAATGCAGACATGTCGGAGTTAGGGGAAAACCCACACATTTCTATTGCCTGCATGTAGTATGAGTGACGTTTGATTAATCACTGTGTCTATGTATTGACTGCTTACTTGTCCTCAACAGACTATACCCGTGATAATCCCCCTAGAATATTCATCAGTCTGGGAAATTCGCCTGTATCTATAATATTGACCCATCGACTGATCCCTTTCAGATGATAACCATTCGCTGTGCGAGTAACTGCTGCGAAAAAGTCATCCTTCAAAACATTTTCATTTCTAATGGCCTCCCATTCTGGCTGCAATTCGCGCATGCGTTTTCGATACACTTTCCTCAGCTGAGTGGTCTCATACTCAAGCAGGTGTATCCAATAGAGCTCATTCTTGCCCTCGTTATCCAGCTGGTCGCCTTCGTCTGCTCCTGACGCCTCCGATTGTCCTACACTTTCATCGGCGTACTCCTCTCGCTTGGGTTCTCGCTCCCTATTTGGGCCTTCGAGGAAGCGGGGCAACTTCGTAGCTACCCATCGTGGCATAGCTGATACACACTCCCAGTCGATCAATGCAGTGATGTTTCCATCTTCGTCCACAAGGATATTGCTGAGAGAGAGGTCGTCGTGCCAAATGACTGTTCGTTCCGGGGGGTACTGTATTGGGGGGAAGATTCTTGGTAGCAGATTGATCAGTCTTTCAGAGAGCCCCAAAGCAAATTTGGCGTCTTTCTCGTCGTCTTCGTCTTGGGCATTTTCATGTTCTGCGACTTGGTCCTTGACAGCGAACTCCAAGTAAGCGGCCAGCCAGTCATGAGCAGAACGATACGGTCCACGAGCAATGTTGTAGTCGAAGTGGTCGCTCCAGAAGAACATGTTCGACACCATTTCGCTAGGTGTTTCTGCATGGCTACTCTCATCGCTTCCGGCCATTAGCGTCCCGATTCTAGAGAATTCGTGACGGAAAATCTGAGCTTGTAGTTCGGCTATGGACTGAACGAGCGCTACTTTCTGAAATGTCGTCATGGTCCTCCATCGCTTGTAGGCTGAGACACCAGGCATCCGCTCCATCAGAATCCATTCAAATCCAATTTCGTTGTCGTTTGAATCGTCGAAAGCTACTACATCCGGTACTGGAACTTCTGTCCTGCGACGAAGGAATCGCAAAGTTGTGACCTCGCCTCTCGTCTTAGCGTGCGGGTGAACGGGCAGCGAGACTCTCATGAGCAAGTCTCGCTGAGCGGTTTGGACCAGATAGAGCTTGTTGAATGCGCCTTCGGCAAAAAACGAGACTTCGCATTTTACATGAAGCGTTCGGCGGGATACATGCGCGATGTCCTGAGGATTGGGCTCTCGTGTCCATATTGGGCTGGAGTTGAGTCCGCTATCATCCCAAGCAAGTCCTTCTCGGGCGAGAGGAGTCATGACCGCACGTCTCTGATTGCAGCATCAATATGAGCCCTACGAGTGCAATGTGATGAACGGGTGGCGTGGTTAGTAGGATCAAGTACGGTCGGCGGGACTTCTTGCAGCAAGAGAGGGATGGGAGTTCTTGATATTCTCTATTGACATCCACTCGTCATTTTGTTGGACCGTCTTGAGATGTCTTGGCCAGATAGACCTTCGTTACAAACCGGACGGCATCGAGACTCGATCCCCGGGGCTTTCGGCATGACGACCACAGGGCTTCACAGGCTACATAGGTAGTGTAGCCGGAGTGGAAATAGTCATACAAACAGAACTTACCCCTCAGCCAATGTCAATAGAACTCGAGCAGCAGGTGTTGGCAATATCTTGTGCTTCAGTCTGCGAAAAGCTCTCCCCGCCGGGATGTTGCTGGTGGTAGCATACTTAAGTAATGCAGCGTGACAGGCGTTTGGGGACCAATCGCGCTAGGATCCATACTACAGGTGGATTACATGCACTAACAGCTTTGGGCAGCTCCCCAATGAGATTAGCGCTCTCCACCTTCATCTGTTGTTGCGTGATTAGATTCAGACGCGCATGCCCTTCCCTCTTCACAACAGGCTATCCTTGGTTTCTGACCGATCTCCGTGACATCAGATTACATAGCTACAGCGAGCGACAGCGGGCGACAGCAAGAGCCGCGTCTCACAATGCGGGTCGCTGTTATCGGCGCTGGTCCTTCGGGCTTAGTTACGTTGAAGTACTTGAAGACTGCCCACGAGTTCTTTCCAATCAAACCAATCGAGGCCAAAATCTTCGAGGCGGAAGCTGACATTGGTGGGACCTTCGCGTACCGGACATACGAAGAGGCTGAACTTGTATCTTCGAAGCAACTCACCACCTTTTCGGACTTCCGGCCTCGGAAAGATGACCCCGACTTCCTGAGTGCCACGAGGTATCTTGAGTATTTGCGGCAGTACTGCGACCGCTTTGAACTGTGGCCTGACATTGAGTTCCTATCTCCGGTCACTTCGATCCTACGCCGTGATGGTGGGGGTCATATTGTACACTATAGGAAAGACAGCAAAGAGTCGACCTGGGAATGTGATGCCATTGCTGTTTGCTCTGGGCTACACGTGTCGCCGAACATTCCGGATCTGATGGGTGTCGAGCACATCCGAAAGGTTCTCCACTCTGCTGAGTTCAAAAGTCGAGAGCAATTTGGCCAAGATACCACAGTAATGATATTGGGCACCGGCGAGACAGGCGTAGACATTGCCCATCTGGCCGTTACAGAGCCCAAAGTAAAACGAGTCGTCTTATGCCACCGCGATGGTTTCCTTGGCGCCCCAAAGGTATGATATCATCGCAAGCCTATCGGTCTAATCGTTCAGTGCTGAACGTTTACCTTAGAGAATCCCAACACCAGTCATTCTTCCCATTCTTGGACGGCAGGCAGACCCAGACTACTTAAACGTCCCAGTCGATGTTAGCCAAGCAACCCTGTTTGACTCCATGTATCTTCACCCATTGATCCGAGACCGCTTGTTTCTCTGGAGCTACTATGATATCGTCATCAAGACCGCATTGTGGTTGATTTCAGGCACATCCCACGGACAAGATCAATGGGTCGGCGGCATTTCCAAGGAAAGATTCCACGCTTCAAAAGGTGAGATACTCGCCTAATTGTACAAAGGGATCTCAAGCTCACGTTGGTGGCAGTCTTCTTCAACAAAGCTTCTACAAAAGCGCTTCCGTACATTGTCGAGCCATATCGGCCCGCGAAACCAAGTATAGTCGAACGTATTCGGCGTAGCTTGATGCAGATACCGCTCCCCAAAATACCTGCCGGTCGAGTTATCGATCTAGCTCCTTGGCCAAGCCACATAGACGCTTCCGGTGTGGTTCATTTCCGGGACAATGGTCGTATCGAGTATGAGCGTATGAAATCTGAGACAATAAAGCCAGATGTTCTCGTTCTTGCTACAGGATACACCCAGACATTTCCATTCTTTGATCAAGAGACCAAACATCCATATCCACATGCCTCTGACGCTGACGTAAGAGACATATGGAAACGAGGCGACGATACCGTCGGCTTTATCGGTTTTGTACGACCAGCCTTCGGAGCGATTCCATCTTTGGCAGAGCTGCAAGCTCAATTATTCATCATGCATCTTGTTCAGCCATCAGCGATTGCTCACCCCCTCGTCCCTGAAGATGAGCCTCATTATAGACTCCGGAGCCCACCAAATGCACGTATTACTTATGGAGTTGACCACGAGACTTATGCCTATCAATTGGCATTAGACATGGACTGCGCACCATCTTTCACTGAAGTGGTAAAAGCTGGATTTGCTGCTGGACCTCCAGGTCGCGGGACTGGCATCTGGTACAAACTGCCCATCGTCTGGGCTGCAGGCGCGCAGTTCAACGCTAAGTTCCGTCTCCGAGGCCCTTGGGCCTGGGAGGGAGCTGTTAACGTACTCGGTGTGGAGCTGTGGCCGACCATTTCCAGAAGGAGAGGTTTTCTTAGTAACTTTACATTGGCTGTTATCCCAATTGTCTCCTTGGGAATCATCAGCTTCTGGTTGTGGGTTGCTGGGCTTATCCTAGATGCTGTTGCACTTTTTTCCACAAAGCGGAGAAAGCTTTTGTAATCTTTGTCACAGTACAGTTTCGTTTGTATGACCTGTTTTTCTGTATCTTGTTTGTATGTAAGATCAATGATGCGAGGTTAGAGATACTTTTGTCAGCTTGTTGACAATTAGTCAGATAGATATACCATAATTAGTCCTAGCGGAACCAATGGTCTACCAGTACCTTGCTTCGTGGTACAACTTTGATATTCGTTGATCATGTCGAGACTTTGCCAGAGAGCAGGTGATCGTAGTAGTGAAACATATTTATTCGTTGATTAAGATACGACTGATAGTCATAGACCGGAAAACAAGACTTGGGTATCTCATCTTCTAACGTATCATTATGTAACATAAGGGTGTTTTACCTTAAGTCAAATCAAATGCCAGCCGCGAAAGATCCCGCCATAGGCGTTGTTGATGACCTCCCAGTCCTCATGGTCGCAATTCGTTTGACTGATACTCTTAGAAGCCAATCCAGCGTGTTTTTGAAGACTTGGGGACTTACACCTTTCCCAAGTCATGGGTTCTGCGAGGTCTTTCTGTGCCTCTTTCCATACTTGCGCTGCCCAACAAGTAACAAGAAGATCCATTGTTTTCTCATCCATCTGTGTTTTGAAGTTAAGCCTTGGAAGATCGTCGAGCGTGCCATCTTCCTTTCGAGAACTCTTCATCTCCACTGCCAGTAGATTTCCAGTCTCGTCTTTCCACAATAGTTCCTTGTCATGCGTCAAATGACCCAGCAGCTTCTGTTCTATTTTGAAATGTCCGCGGACTTTCCACGTAGTGCGGCCTAAACATGGCGAAATGAATACCTTTTGGAATGCTCGCCTCCGCGATGCCTTTCCTTCAACCACCATATGATTAGATGTCATACCAAAGTAGTTTGTTTTAAAATCATACAAATGATCTCGATGATGTCTAATACTGCCCTCCCCATCAGTCGCAGACAATTTGTATGTCAGCTTTTCAACCCCATATACCTTGGTCTTTGCATCACTTGGTGGGTTTGTCAGCTCGTAAAGCGCACGAGATGGTGGTATAGCGGGATATATGAGGCATCCATCAAGTATGAGAGTAGTGAGCTCTCCGGTAGGCAGAGAATGTCGCGGTTCATGGCCTGTGACCGCTTCATACGACGGTGGGTCCGGGTTTGACGAGGTAGTCATTGTAGTCTTATTACTGTCGAAGACGAGCACTGCATCCAAGTTTCTCGTGAATTTATTTGTTGTTCAATATCAGCAGTCAAGAAAGGTAGCTCAGTTGCGCTGAACTGGTGGAAACCTCGTGATTTACAAGGCAGCCTCGCAGCGTCTCGAAATGCTGGGGCGAATGGGGAGCAGTGCTAAGCCACCATGAGTTATCCACTGTGACGTAAGTCGCAGCATTGGCACTGCATGCGGCAATCCACGGCCACCGTGGCACTGATCTCGCCATGCAACGCGCACCGCGTGATAGATAGAAAGCACCAAGGGACTGCCAAGAAGTTCCACTATAGGTGTGGCCGGGTGCCGAGCTTTCGCCAACCCGACTAACCTTAATAACTAAATGCTAAGCCCCCGGTCTTCTTTTGCTGGTACAAAAACCATTCTACCAGGGTTATAGGAAGTTTAAGATGGGGAGCATGTCTGGGAGTGAAGTTGGCCTGAGCTGCATGTGTTTGATTAGGGATGTAATATATTAAATTCAAATGAGCAACAGTCCAATCAGGGTGAATGTATTTACACGTTTCTCAAAGTGTAGACATTGGCATTCGAACAGATGAAATCACAACTTGATGAGAGAAATACCGAAAATCATAATGGTTACTGCCACAGTATTACACCTTAGGTAAGAAAGGCGACGGCAAGCGAGTTGTCAGTTCTTGAATGAACTTGCAATGAGAATGTAGTCAGCTAGATTTCTTGACAGTATCTCTATAAAAATTGGAGGCTTCGTATATGCCAACAGTCGTTTTCGTTCCATCACCAGAAGATTCAAGCCATTATTTGCTGCCTGGAAGCTTTTCGAGCGTGACTCGGCCAGCACCTTCTCAATAGTCCGAGTGATGCCATCACACATTTCACGTCTACGAGGTACCTACTAGAACTTCGTGACTTTACGCCGTTAAATCCAACAGTGAGAACCCAATCCACTTAAGGCAGGCAAGTAATCAAAGAAAAATGTCGACCAGAATCAGTGAACCTCGGATCATGAAGTGGCGTCGATGAGACATTCTGTGGGGAACAAAACCTGGAGAACAAGCCGCAAATTGCCCCCTCACTAACACTAGCTCATGAGCTATTGACTTAGAGGCTTCATACCTGAATCCTGATTCGCCCTGATCACTTGCACATGCCGAGGCCCACGAGCAGGTCGAAATTGTATTTCACGCGGGGATATTTCAAAACGTACATGTGGAGTGTGATTCCTATAAGATCTTCTTCTGGAACTCCTGCTGCCTTTGCTTTCTTACTGCAACAACAAAGAACGAGAAACATGCCATCACACGGCTCATTACAAGGTGTTCTACAGTCACAGTGGACTCAATTGGTCCATGTTCATGGTGCTCACAATGTGGAATTCTTCGGTGGTCTACTTGTACAACTCATTTCGTTTTGGATACCGTCACTATTCTACATTTCTCTAGACTATGTCCTCCCTTCGTTCTCTCAGAAACACAAAATTCAACCAGCTCCAAAGCAACCGACAACCGCTGATATACGCCATTGTGCAGGCATCGTTCTCCGTAATCAGCTAATTTCAGCCGGTCTAGCCCTTCTCAACTCAAAAAGAAGTTCACCTCTTCGAATAACAGACACAATTCCTACAAGATCCGAGTTTTTACAAGAGATCATACTCTGCTGTCTGATGCGCGAGGTTCTGTTCTATTACTCACATCGACTACTGCATACACCACGTTTATATAAGACGATCCACAAGACGCACCACAAATTCATAGCACCCGTTGCTCTTGCCGCACAGTACGCTCATCCAGTCGAGCACATTGTTGCAAATACTTTGCCGATCGCGATACCTCCAATGGTTCTTCACTCGCACATCTTAACATTCTGGGGTTTCCTTGGCTTCACACTTGTTGAAACCTGCACCGTTCATTCGGGGTATGACTTTTTCCACCATGCGGCAAAACACCATGATGCACACCACGAGAAGTTCAATCTGAATTTTGGTGTTTTCGGTATATTGGATTGGCTTCATGGGACAGATGGGAGAAAAGGCAGTGGAAGACCGAAGCGGGAGTAATTAGATTTCCAATACGTAGGAATGTTAGATGTCACTTGTTTGGCCACTCTCTCTGACTAGATGTAAACAATGACTCAATGCACCTCCATGCTGTCCACAACTATACAAGTAATTGTGATTCAAGGTCTTGTCCTCCAGGATCATTGACATGTTTAGGGCAGGTCGCCTGAAAAGTTTATCGTCTGTTTCCGTGATTGATGAGGCCCTTTGGCGTATAATATGAGAGAAGACCCATAGTTGCGAATGCAACTATAAATGCTCTACCATCTTCAAGCGATACTTTTTGCTGAAAACCGGTGCCCACATTCTTTCCCAAAAGAACCCAATCTCTGGGTTTGTAGCGTTTGCCTCGGCGAATGCCGCCAGAGCTCTTTCATACACTTCTTTCGGCCGACTTCTGATGGTTTCTCTTGTCACCGCAAATGTACCACCGTGCATGGCCCGGATGGCAGGTGGGTGACAGCTCCCCAAGATATGTTGCCAAAACTCTCCAGGCGTATACGTTGCCAGCTGTAGAGAAGCTATTTGACTAGCAGTAATCCATATCGCCTCTTTTGGGTCGGTCCAGTTGATCTTATTCCAGTCGGCGATGTCATGCCAAAGATCAGGGTTGAAAGGCGTCACGTCATACGCAGGTACACCAAGCGCATTATCCACCATTTGTTCCGTCGTGTTTACGTAGGGCGCAACGAGGTCGAACGGATCAGCCTGGCTAAATATCATGATGTCGTCAAGCGCATCATAATTGCGCACAATATGGCATAGGTGTGTTTGCCCTTCACGGCCTTGATTTGGCAGTTCGATGTAGGAGCGGAATGAAGAGTGTGGCACTGTATCGTTGGCCTCGGGAATACCACCTTTTGAGTAAATGTAGGTGTTTTCTGCGACCGGCTGCCAGGGATCAAGCGACTCTTTGTACCTGGCAACCACAATTCCCAGATGCAATGGTGTCTGAGGTACCAGAGGTGATAAGAAATTGCATATATCGTCCATTGGCAGATTGTGGATGGTCTGTTAGGCTTCAAGGCAAGAATGTTTGGATCATTGAACGAAAGCGATCGTTGATATAGCCGACGAAAAGACGTAGTACGTGTGCTTAAATATTTATAGGCCCTTTCGGACGTGAATTACTGTTATGGAGCGTGCCTCACGTCAGATATTTAGTGGATCTGCACAGTCTGAACTACATATCTCCAACCTGCTTTTGCCTTATTGGGCACGCCATGGGAAGTAAATAGGTACTTCATTTTACGTAGTGGGTTTCATAACGCCGACATTTTATGAGGCTTGTCTGACACTGGCAGATTTGGTCAAAATACGGGCAGAGCAGATTAGATCTTAACAAGTGATCTTAGCTCCTCATGTAACGCATAATGCGGTCGACATCTTCGGCGAGACACCGAAATGAAAAACCTGATGAATGTCAGGCATATGACGGCCCATAGCTACTCCTACTGTGTCATTCACTACCGGCCTAGCTATGTCTCTTACAAGGACTGCCTACGTCACAGAGCAAGATCTTCGAGGTATGGGAGTTAGAATAACTTGTCATTACTGTATCTAGATCCAATTTCCACGGAGCACCGCACAACGCAAACATATTACTCAAGATAGAGTCCAGGGCAGCTCTAACGCGCCGTCTTCTAGACCACAAACGCATTGCACTTTACTCGAGCCAGTAAAGCGGAAGAACACTGTCCAACTCTTCTTGTGTCCATGCCATGTATCGACCTTGAAGAAGGCATTCGTCATACGAATTTGCCCACGCCGACCCTCGAAGAACTTCGTCAGTTCCTGCAACACGCTTGGTGTATAAATGCGCTGGGGTCCGTATGTCACGGCCAGTATCTCCACACCTTGCTCCTCTTCTTTCCAAGGATATCCCACAGGTTGAATATGATTCGGCCCAATCTGATGAGCGGTCTCGGTCACGTTAATGGGGAAGCGGTTCTCCTCGCTGACGTTGAGCAGCCACGGCGTGTCCTGATCTTCATACTGATACAACACTGTGAGCGTTTTAACTACGCCGAATGCTGGGTCGGGTTGTAGGATCATTGCCAATGTCTGCATATCAAATGTCACAGTCTGCGACGCCGTGGTCATAGCCTGGATGTCGGGAGTCACGACGACGCCACCCCATGTTGCGCCAAGAATACTAAGCCGTGCAGGCCCAGCCTTGGAGTCATAGCGAGGTGGTGGCCCGCGGAGCACAGGGGGCTTCGTGTTGAGCGGCAGCTGTGGCGGCTTCTCATCGGACAAATCTTCCCAACCTTCCAACGTCATGATCTAAGCGTGAACTAATGAACTTGATGACTGAATGCCGTGGAGAGTGATTACTGTAATTGAATTTGAAACAGGGAAAAGCGACAACTTGCAGGTGATGAGGTGAGCTTACGCGCGAGTGCCTTGTGCGGGGTGGGCGTGCATCTTGTTTCGTAAGTCTGAGATAAACGCCACCAACTGCGGCCCCCTTGCTGCCTGCTCAGCTATGTGCGCGCCGAGATCCTCCGCCGGCCTTAGCAACTGCATGCTTTCCCTAATGGAGTCATCTTCGGAGCTAACTGGTAACTGCAATACATGATGGCAATCGAGTACCCACCATTCGCGTTTGGTATTCACGTCCAGGAGCCGTAGTCACATATTAGTAGAAGTCCATACTCGCACTTTCACACAATCAACAAGTACAGAACGTCAACACCTGTACTATGGCAATCTCCCACCAGTGGACCCAAGCCCCCTCTCACACATTGGAGTGCCATGGTACCAGTCCAGGTACTCCCTAGCCTGAAAGACGTCACCGATTTAGTTGCCTGACGTATCCTGCCTAGATGTGAATATTCTATTTAATAGAGGCACTCGGCGGTGGGTTGAACTTCATCCCGATGGCACGGTCTGGAAAGTTGACGATAAGACCTGGCCTGGCGAGGTGGCAGCCATGAAGGTGGCAGCCCAAGCACCAGGCTTTCAGGTACCACGCCTTCTGGCTACTAAGACAATTACTGTCCACGACTCACCCAAGGAGTGCATCATGATGAATCATGTTCCTGGACGACCGTTGTCGGAGGTATGGTCTGGTTTGGACAACACCGAAAAGCGTAAGATGGCACAACGCCTGGGCAAAGTGCTCCGAGCTATTCGTGAAGTGCCCCAGCCGCCGAAACAAGCTGGACGGATTATGTCCTGTGATAGGGGGTCTATCCGCCTATTTGTTCTGATGACTATCGGGTGTATATGAAGCGGTCCTATTGACGATGAGGGTTCCCTTAATGACTGGCTTGTCTCTCGGTTGAGATGTGCACTGCTAGCTATATGTGCAGCGTTCGAAGAGACACTTAATATGAAGATATACAGTATCGTATTCACCTATGGAGATTTTAATTTCAGCAATATCGTGGTTAATGATGGGGACGATTTGGTTGTGCTTGGTTGGGGTTATGCTGGATGGCTTCCTGAGTGAGTTGAATATGCTCGGTTCCTTACATTCAACCACCGGGAAACCGACATTGCAAACTATGCTGACGAGATATTTGAAAAGCCTTACTTAAGCGAACTGGTGAACTGAATGGCTTTGAGCTATTATCTCTTTTGATAGAAAGGTAGCTGCAAGAAACTGCCCTTCTTGACGGCCTGGCTGTTATGAATGAAAACAGAGATAAATAGCACGACTTCCTGAAATAGTCTTCTAGTCATGCTTCGAAGCCAAGAGACCAATAATTGCATACACTCGAAGCCCTACCTGCGTCTAGAACAAGAATCTGTGCAAAATCTAGATGCGAAGTTTAGCTGGGTCGAATATCTGTCAGAATTTCGAACCCCATATGGATATATTCGACTCATTCTTTCATTTATATCCGGCACTATCTTAACTTCTAATGCCAACTTCCTAGCCATGATAGTGAACGTCTCGGTTACAACACCGTCAAAACTAATCTATTAAGCTGACAGTCTAACTTTACACTCCCATCGCCATAATACTAACCAAGATTTCTAGTATACTGCTGCTCCTGCACATACTGGAGCAGTGATACTTGTCATGTGGTGCAAATCTTCGGACTACTTCCGCGAACGTGGACTACATTCCGCTGCTTCTGCCGTTATCAGTCTCATTGGCTATGTCATCCTTGCAACGATATCAACTACCAATACGGCGGTACTATATTTTGCTATGTTTCTGTGTACCATGGGCGTGAGTCATGAAAGAGCAATGAATTATCTCTACCAAACAACTAATTGTGATACAGGCGTATCCAAGTACACCAATTGGCTCTGCCTGGACAGTTTCCAACATCCCTAATCTCAACGCCCGAGCTCTTACCTCCGGCTTATATATTTCAGTCGGGAATTGCGGGGGACTTCTGTCAAGTAACATCTATTTCAATTGGGAGGCGCCCAGGTATATAACCAGTCTCAGGGTCAACATCGCAATGTGCGCGCTGATGATCTCACTCAATGTTGCTTACTCGATGTGGATGAGATGGGAGAACCGCCGCAGAGACAAGCTGCTTGATACCCAAGAAGGTAGTGTCTACGTGACTGAGGGAGTTCAGAGCACCCGCAATCCACGCTTCAGATTCCAGGTCTAGCTGACAGGGCTGTTGCTTATGTTGCTCAATGACTCAGCATTCTGTGAGCTCAATTGATTTGGCCATCTTTCTCTTTCCAATCATGCTCAACGAATTTCGTCCATTCGTTATAATATCAGCTACCATGTAGGTGTTTCCATGGTGTTAAAGCCCGTGGATGACAGGCTGCAGAGAAATGACTGATATTGATTTGCAAGTTAGTCAGTCTTCATCCCGCAACAACTTTTGAAGCATGTTACACATCTTATTATCACGATTATAGTAATACAAGTTCTCGAAGCGAAAACTTTCAGAATCGCCAGGGCGACTTCAACAAGTGAATGTAAAACCATAAACTATCATTTTGATTCGAAGCTATTTTCTTTCACGTAAGCTAGAAGTCCTATTCATCTATCACCCCGCATGTCAAACGTAAACAAGCCAGACTTTTCATGAGAAGCAATTTTGGGAAGTCATACCCATCCACGATCAGTCACTCGGCGAGAATTTCACGCCACTGCCCGAAATCAGGCGTTCCCACAGTCCCGAACCACGACAATGGCGGGGTATGCAAAGTCTCTGTCTATATCAGGATAGCCCTCTTCATGCCACTTGTCCAGCCAAATGTTGTACGGCTGGGTGTCTCGAACAGAGTCTGAGGCACGATCATCTTCATGCAAAGACGTCAGGCTCAACTTCTTAGCAATTGGCAAACCGTTTGAATCATAGTCTGTCTTTCCCTTTTGTTGCCAGTATACACCGGCCCAGAGGGGAACCTGCTCATCCTTCGAGTATTCGAAAAGAGTGTCGAAGAAAACCCGCTTCTTATCAACCTCGATTAATTCCCCATAAAATAGAGTATTGAGAACGAGGTCGGCCTCGTCTGGAGGAATCAAGCGGACTTTGAATTTCGTAATAAATTCTCTGAGTTCTCGGGGAAACACTGGAGGTTGTGTGTGTTCTTCGGCACATTCCTCAAAGACGTCTCCTATGCCTCTGCAAATGATGATATCGTTATCAAAGTCAATCGGGGCATCTCCAAAACCTGCTCGCTGCGTGACACCACCAGTGCCCTCCTCCTGGGTCTGAAACTGGGGACCTTTGTTCTTCCACTTAAGGTCCCATTCTTCGTTTTCAGACCCAGTTTCTTGCAGAGTGAACTGGATGTCAAACACTCGTCCACATACGGACTGCGGAACTCCATGGAGCGGCATGTTCAGTTAGACTGTTGAGTGCCTTCCTACTTCCGGGGAGTCTCACTCAAATGTGACACTTGTCTCTTGACTGGTAATATGTGAAGCTCGAGAGATTATGCAAGTGTCATGTTAGACAACCAAGAGTTCGACGGATTGTGTTGATTATTTATACTTGCAAGATAAATAATCTTCCTCGAGTAATCGTTATAGATGCTTTTGACTGCCCGCTTTAGATAAGTCCACGTCGGCAATCATAATTTTCATGTGTTTTCATTTCACCCAAGGAGCGGATGTTACTGTGAAAATATGTAGAACACATCATATTCGTCATGTTGGCATGTCTTATCTGATGAAGTCAAACTGAGTAATGTGATCCTGTGATCCTTCCCCGCGCGAGTAAAGTCAGACACTCGTTCTCCGAGAGCGCTATACGCTCACTTGTGTCACCGCTGTTCGAGACATCAAGTGTGCCACGTAGGCAACCAGAGGTGAATCATGATATCGAGATACACAATGGTAGTCACTAAATAAATTCCGTCATGCTCGTCATTAAAGGGACAGATAACGTAACATTCGTCACTAGCAAGACAAATTCCACGCGGGTTTACTCCCTAGCATTGTTATTTCAATAGAGGATTATGTATGCCTTTCTCGATGGGATACGGAGGTCTCGCTTCTCCGCCATAGTGGAATACATTCAATGCACAGAATCTGGATAGAAAGGGATTCTCTTCGGTATCTGACTTGCTTGCCATTCCCGGACTCAAAACAACTAAGCCCAAAAGGTTCATCGATTATGTTGTGATACCGAACTCAAAATGCCATCAAAAATGCCACATCGCAGCTCTTGCTTTTTAATAGTCTCAATTCTTCACATTTCTCTCCTTCCGAAATTTTCACCCTTATCCAAATTCCACCTTGCGTATTACGAAGGGAAACCAAGGGGAATTTGGGCGCCATGGAAATAGATTTCACAATCCTGTAAGTCCTAAGACAATATCGGCATTATCATTGCTTGATAGGACCACAGATAGCGCAATGACCGTATTTCCAGAGCGAGGAATATCTAAATCTACTTTGGACACCATTCCCAAAGTCTTGAGCTTTTGATTACTTTGGTTCTATAATTCAAGGTCTTTATTCTCATCTTGACAAATGCCCCTTCTCTGAAAAAGCATCTTCTAACAGTTGTTTTCCTTGTCTCACCGAGCAACCGGGGCTGAATTCCGCTTTCGGCTTATAATTCCGAGAAAATTCTGCCTCCGTGTCTTACAGGAAGGGCCACGGATGTAGACGACTCATCAGCGATATTGCAAAAGAAATAGTTGCTAGTTGAGTAAATCGGCTAGGCGCCTTCAAAGTCAATAATCTCGCACATGTATTGATCATACTCTTCTCTGCAAAGTTCAAATCTAAGGTGTTATGCAGACTGAACACAGTTCTGGTATTTGGTTCAGCTAATTGAATGGTACTATCAAGTACAACCGTAAAATATACAGATTCTATCTTCGTTGATCTGTTCAGTAGCTGCGCGGGAGCTCCAACACCCTTTCGCTGATATAGTTGAGGATCATCTCTCTGCTGACGGGTGCTATCCTGGGAACCAAGCACTCTCTAAACCATCGCTCAACATCGTACTCCATGGCGTATCCCATACCACCATGTGTCAGCACTGCCCTCTCGCAGGCGGTAAAGGCGGCTTCAGCTGCCAAATACTTCGCGCTATTGCATGCAATGCCCACTGCACTTTGAGTAATGGACTTGTCGGCAGATCGAGTGTTGACATCGTATAGACGAGCAGCATGATAAGTTGCCAACTTCGCCGCTTCTAATCGCATATATGCATCAGCCAGTGGGTGAGCAACTCCTTGATTCATACCAATAGGCCGCTTGAATACTACACGATCTCGAGCGTAGTTGCTTGCCTTAGCTAGCGCAGCGTACCCAAGGCCGAGGGCTTCTCCTGCTAGTAGACACCTCTCGGCGTTCATGCCGTGAAGCACAATCTTGAAACCTTGGCCCTGCTCTCCAATGAGTGAGTCGGCTGGGATATGATATTTGTCGAAAAAGACTTCGTTTGCGTCTACCGCGCGTCCTCCCATTTTCTTAATCTTTCGCATATCCAGCCCAGACTGATTGCGATCTAAGTCGATGTAAAACAAGGACAACCCCTCAGTAGGCTTCTTCACTTGGTCGAGCGGTGTTGTGCGGGCTAGCAAGATCATCTTCGATGCAACCTGTGCACACGTAATCCAAATCTTCTGTCCTGTAATGTTGTATGAACCATCGTCGAGTTTCTCGGCAGAAGTAGACAGGCGTAACGTATCAAGCCCAGCATTTGGCTCCGTGATGCCAAAGCAGACGCGCCACTGGCCTGTCACGATCTTCGGGATCGTCTTGAGCTGTTCTTCCGAGCCGAATCGTGCGAGGGGCTGCGTTGCATACACGTTTGCGTGGATAGCCTGGGCGCCAGCCATGCCGGCGCCTGACTCTGTGATGGTCTGCATCATCATTGTCGCCTCCGATATCCCCAACCCTGAGCCCCCGAACACCTCGGGAAGTGCAATGCCCAGCCAGCCATCTTGTGCAAGCGCCGTGTGGAATTCTTTTGGGTCCGTTTCCGCTTGGTCGTGCTCCTGCCAGTATGTGTTTGGGAACTGCAAGCAGAGCGCATTGATTGCTTCTCGAACTGTGAGCTGATTCTCGGTGAAGCCTGTTTTCTCCATGATCCTTCTACAGCTTGTTGTCGAGAAGGCATTTCTTGGAGCCACGGGGCCGCTGGCGGCACCGAAGACGAGTGGGCGGCATAGTCGAACAAGTCGTGATGCCGAAGGCCGGAACATGGTTGGCAACTGGGGTTGATTTGCCAAACTTGAGATATCAAGACGCCTTGTCCCCAGCATGTGATTATTGCCGGCGAATCTCTTTTACACTGACGTAGGTTCAGCGCCAAACCCAGGTCTAGGAGTCTCGTTCGCCCCGCTGCACTGCGGGGCGAGGGGCTCGGAGCTTGCAGCCGAAGAAGCTGGGAACCCGGTAGGCCTAACTTGGGTGCACGGATGACGGCGCCCGTTCTACGTTGTGAACACAAAATACGTCGATCCTCGAAAAAGTCTAAATGATACCGAGAGACTCGATATAATGGTAGTGACTTTTTTTGAAGATTGGGAACTCTCGAGTCTTCCTTGATCATGCTACGACGGAGTGCATCGCGAACAATATCTAGTTTGCCGTCTTCACCTTCAAACACCTTACGACAAGAGAGCAGCTTTCGAGCAATGCCGACAAGTCATTTTGTATTATTCTTTCTTCTAGATTTGAGGACATTTCTACACAGGCACAAACTCTTACACCATTCGTCGACCTCATGCTACTCAGCCAAGCATCATGTGAGACTCGGTGCAATATCCTGTATCCCTAGCCCTAGAAATCAGGTCAGACATCACAAGTCCTAAGTAGAATTCATCTCAGATATATCCTGTCCCAGCGTCTCCTAGTCTGCACGCTCCGTGCCAATGTAGTAGCCGGTTTGGAGTGCCTAAAATAGCTCATACTTTCCAACGAGCGACATACCAGAAAGGCTCATATTCAGTAATGGGTCAACTATGGATATTCTTAGTGTGGCCAGCCCCTCGAAAGGTTCGCTTGCTGCGGTGATGACATTCTCTTGCATCGGCCCCTCGCCAACCCAGTCTCTCCCGCAGGAGCTTGTTGTCACCTCTGGATTGTAATAACCGTGCTTAAAGGAGATGTTCTGGCTGTTATGGTGGACGGGAGACTCTCAAGAATTGCTTGTCTAGGCGGCTGTTTAAGATGGGCGCAGAAGGATTCTGGTGGAGCTTTTTGCGCCTTGCCGGCATTGTCAAGAGCTAGTGCCTCCATGTCTCAAGGACCATATTACGGACTTGCACGCGAATATAGACATTATTTAATCTGACACCCTTGGTATAAAAGAGCCCATATCAAGCAAGAAGCAACCTTCACTGTATAACGTATAACGAAAAGGGGATGCTATTGGCTGCGTCCTTTTGCTTTCATCCACACTATAAGTTTCCGTGATGAAGTACCTGTTTTCCGCCCTCCGAAATGCCTCGGGAGTTGCATCCGAAGAGCCCCTCATTGTCTATCCAACAATTCCGACGCTAAATTCCGCCGAATTTGATCCCCTTCATCGCAGAACGTCATTTCATTGATGTCAAATCTGAATGACTTGCCTGGGTGCCGACGCACCGCCTTGCTCGTCCTGCAGGTTGTCGGCTGTCTGTGAGCTAATTGCTTACCGTATCCTCTAATTAGATTTTCCGTTTATACAGGAAGATGTTGGAACTGTAGAGATCAATGGGCAGGCAACATCGGGGCAGATTCAATCATGTTGCGACCTACTACTCTACGCCCCGGCCGGTGCTATCAGCGCTTACAATTCCCAATTCGCGGTGCCTTTTCTTGCACTTCTGTGAGCCAATCTGTATTTAACGCCGCACAGCAACTGCTAGATTCATTCGCCGACCAAACCATCGTCAGGCGACAGGTCCTCGATGCGAATCAGCTCCAGAAGCTCAGTCTCACTCTCGGCCGAGCGCAGCTCAACGATATCGACATCTCCGAGAAGCCTCCTCCTATAGGGACCCCGGTGCCGCCAGGATGGCATTTGGTGTACTTCACACCAAATGGGCTGGAGTCCGAGTTGGGACTCGACGGGACGGATCGCTCTTTTAACGCGCCATCTCCCTTCACACGGCGGATGTGGGCTGGAGGCCGTATGAAATGGCCAAAAGCTGGAAGTACCAGCAATGAGCAGCAGGCTCTACTGAGAGTTGGGGACGAGGTCGAGGAGCGTACACGATTAAAAGCTGCAACCGCGAAGAAAAGCAGAAGTGCGGGTGAGATGGTGCTCGTTGAGGTGGAGAAGGAATTCTGGGGTCCAAGAGGCCTGAGCGTCGTGGATCAAAGGTAAGAGCTCTTTGCTTCTGACTACCTGCTATGTGAGGCTCATTGATACGCAGATCCTGGATATTCCGTCCTGAGATCACCCCGGCATCTATAGCAAACGCCAATCCTCGAGCTTCCACTTCTCAGGGTCCCTCCCTTGTTCTGGATACACCGATTGGAGAAAATGGTGAGTTATTATAGAAGCTGGCATGAAATGCAACATATTCAAGGGCTCTGTTTTCGTGTGTTTACTAACATGTGTCCTCAAGCGTTTCCTAGTCGCCGCTTTCGTTGGTCTCCGGTAGGGCTCTTCCGCTTCTCGGCTCTCACGTTCAACGGGCATATGATCCATTATAACGAGGATTGGACTAGGCGAGTTGAAGGGCACCCAGCTGAAGTTGTACATGGCCCGCTAAACTTGATCAATATCCTAGATTATTGGAGAGATGTACATGGTAAAGGAGCAATGCCCAACGAAATCAAGTATAGGGCTACTTCGCCATTATATGCCGGAGACTCCTATCAGATCATGACGCACAACGCCAGTGATGCACACGATGGAAGAACCTGGAATATTGCTGCCGAGAAAGACGGCATAACATGCTTTTCAGGTAGTGTATTCAGCCAAAGCCTGTAATAAATAGTCGTCTTGAGTCAAGACATTTGCATGTAGAAAGGAAATGTGTGAGCGGTTGACTTAACATGATTTCACATCTCAGCCATGGCGTTAATATATGAATTATCAATCCTGTCTCTCATGTCTTTCGTATCGATACCACACTTCGAGTTTCTCATCGGCCTCGGCCTTGAATGGGTTTCTAGGCTGGGTAAAATGGACATCTCGTCGCTAGACTCACGGCAGTCGCTCGAGGAGTAACGCCTCTTCGTGGGATTCTTGAGACGGTGATTCAACTATTGTATTGTTGACTGCGTCTGATACTTCCTTAGTATCTTAGAGATTATTTTACGACACGGTTGGCTGGACATGTGGTATATGAGCCAACGCTGTACTGGTACCGACTGTGAGGGTTAGAACGGTGTATATTAATTTCTACATTTGACTGGCTTCAATTAGCGCAATTAACGCCGTCGCAGATATGCCTTTTTCAAACCTTAATTTTTAAATAACCCAATAATCCGGTAAGAGTACTGCTCACATGGCGGCGAAGTTGTATCCCAGAACATTGCAGGCGTGATGAATCTTGCTGTCTCGCTCATTGGGGTTGATTCATAATAGCTTTTGGAGGCTTCTTTCAACCTAGACGTGCGGGGCAAGGTTACCGTGTGCTAATATACAGACGCCTTAACTATTGTAGAAACTGCACAGAAGGCGCTGTTACTGAGTGACATAGTAAATGAGAGTGGTGGCCCGGATGCTGGCTACCTTCCCGACTTATGCTAGGCGGGCAGGCCGATAAGTCAGGTTTCCGAGTCGGCGCCACGGAATGAGCTCTCTCAATTTGGCAGGTCAGCGCCGCAAGCCCAGAAACAGCAGTTCGGCCGGCCGTCGATCTCAGTGCCCAGACATTTCCCCCAGCCAATTTCCCGCGCCTCCCTTGCCTTAGACCAACATCTTGCCGTGATGTGGCCCTGTCGCTTTGCAAGCATTGAACCCACTTGATTTCCCCGTTGCGCTTTTACGGTTGGCTGTTTGGGCGCCCGAGCGTAGTACGATCGGGTAGCGAAAGTCTTATCTTGCTTTCAGTGGCTACGCCACCCTAGCTGCACTTCACAATGCGGTCCTCAAGACAAGCTTATGCGTTGGAACATGGCGAGCGGCAGATGAAGATGTTCGCGCTCATGCAGACCCACCAGGCCCACCACCCACTCGAGAGGGATTCGAGAGTCACAACATGTTCCTAGATACAATGTGACCCTTGATGGCCTTAACGAATCGACGGCCCTGGAAGGTGGAAATCCACTATTGATCTTCGTCCAGGAGCAAGGGTCATGGGAGCATCCAGCGTGTGGGCATCTGAAAACCCTGGATTGGAAGCTCGTTTTCGCGCCACCAGGCTCCCCAGAGTCAGGGAAGCTCGTTTATAAATAAGAGATTGTCTCTGCCCAGATACGGTTGGTAGGATGATCTGCTCTCCACGGTCTTTCTCTCCGTCGTTCCGGTGCTCCTCAGATCCAGTGGCAGTCAATTGGCAATGATGAAGTCCTTAGCGCTCGCCAGTGTGCTTCTTGCGCACAGGGCAGCCGCTGTTCATCTATCTGGCGGTGTTCAGATGGTCCCTCCTCCTTTGGAAGATGACCGAGTTGGGATTCAGAAGCGGTCCACGGGCCAGGCTACTTTCCAGCAACTGATTGACCACGATCACCCGGAACTTGGAACATTCTCCCAACAATTCTGGTGGAGTGATGAGTTCTACGCGGGTCCCGGGTCGCCGGTTGTCTTCTTCACTCCCGGAGAGGCAGCAGCCGCGCCGTACACAGGATACCTCACCAACAGGACGATCACAGGACTATTTGCGCAAGCCATTGGGGGTGCGGTCGTGATCATGGAGCATAGATACTACGGAACCTCCTCTCCGTATACAGTGCTCACCTCCGCCAACCTGTCTCTCCTTAACCTACCACAGTCAATTGCCGACACAACATACTTCGCAAACAATGTCCAGCTGCCGTTTGACACGAATGGCTCCAGCAATGCCGGCAGCGCTCCGTGGGTCTTCTCTGGTGGCAGCTATAGCGGTGCACTTTCGGCCTGGGTTGAATCAGTTGATCCGGGTACTTTCTGGGCATACCACGCTTCCAGCGCTGTGGTGGAGGCTGTTGGCGATTTCGTAGGTTGACTTTGCAGATGTCGTAACACCTTCATGATCAAGTCTTAACATATCGCAGTGGGAATATTTCCACCCAGTCCAGCTGGGCATGCCCAAGAACTGTAGTACCGATGTATCCAAGGTTATCAACTATGTCGATAAGATCCTGAAGGGTGATGATGCAGCGGCAAAACAGAGTCTCAAGGAGAAGTTTGGCCTGGGTGGTATCGTGCATGATGACGATTTTGCTAGGTGCGCTTGTCAATATCGCAAGCAGTTGTGATATCTCCGTCTGCCAGCGAGCAATGATTAATGGATTCCAGTGCACTCGAAAACGGCCCCTGGAACTGGCAAGGAAACTCATTCACCAGCGGATATTCCGGTTTCTACCAATGGTGCGACTATGTTGAGAATGCAGGCCCAGCTTTCCCGAACAACACTGTCCCTGGGGAAGAAGGTGTTGGCTTATGCAAAGCCCTGAACGGATATGCCAAGTGGACAAAAGAGATCAGTAAGTAAATCGCCATTCATCCTATTCCGGTGGTACCATGCCGACTACTTCACAAATATTACCTTGAAGAATAAGTTACTAACTTTAAGACCGTAGTGCTTCCCGGCTGTAAGTCGAGGCTATAGGTGAAATGATGAGATTGAATTAATGTTTTCTAGATTGTGCCGGCTATGGTTATGATGAATGGACGGACGATCTTGAGGTTGGGTGCTTCGACACCTACAACGCTTCTAGCCCAATCTTCACCGACATCAGGCTTGATAACAATGTGAACCGACAGTGGAACTGGTTCCTCTGCAATGAACCGTAATGAATCTACAGATTTAGAGCTGAAGAATTTGCGCTGATGACCCGCTTAGCTTCAAATACTGGCAGAATGGCGCGCCTGCCGATCGCCCCAGCATTGTTTCCCGCCTTGTCAATAACGCGTACTGGGAGAGACAATGCAGCCTCTTCTTCCCCGAAGACACCTACGGCATCGCCCAAGGCAAGGATGTCGACGACGTTAACGCGTATACCGGCGGGTGGTTCCACACAAACACGACACGCCTGATCTGGACTAATGGTCAATTTGACCCCTGGCTTGACGCAACGGTCTCGTCCAGTTTCCGACCAGGCGGGCCGTTTGAAGGCACTCCTGAGGCCCCGGTCCAGGTGATTCCGAAGGGCATTCATTGTAGCGATCTGCTTGCTCGCAACGGCGCAGCAAATGCAGGTGTGCAACAGGTCATTGATAATGAGATAGCTGTCATCAAGGGTTGGGTAGATGAATATTATGACTTGAAAGGGAGGCGGTAAGACTCTCGGAGGCACAGTAATAATATAGGGCTATCTGTGTAATAGGAAGCTTGGAGATCACCAATACAGTCATGGCTACTTCTGTGGCTGAAGTGATATCCTACTATCAAAGGGCACACTAGCCATGATAATGACCCAGCAAAATCTCTAATACGTTCGTCAATTCAACATTGTCTTCGAGCAATGTTGCCATCAGTACCCACCTTTCTATATCGAATCGCTTGCTATATGTTGACAGCTATCATGATGCCAAACAATACAGCAAATACTGTAGCGGTAGGAAAACTAGGATAGTATTTGCATATTGCGCCTCGTGTCCCCGGTGGACGATATCCATTGGAGTCCGGTGCGATCGTGTGGACACAAGTTGGTATAGCAATGTCGATCGTCTTTACCGGAATTGTGATATGGTCATTGGTGACGCCTGTCACTGTCACATGCTTTGTCGAGATGAAAAAGTATGCTGAGTATGATGTTGGGGCAGGCGTTTCTCTGGCTATCAAATTCAAAGCGCGTAGCCCAGCGGCTGTAGATGTTGGCTACAACATCCTAAGCAATAGTCAATGTGTGGAGAAAGTGTCTAGAGCCTATTATGGTAGAGGGTCAGATTAGTTGAGAAGAAAGATGATTATCGCTATACTAATTCAAAGTGCCTTTGAGTTTTAAATGTTCGAAGCGTAGCAATTCTGATTAATTTGCATCCCCTGAGGCTATCGTACGCTGCCCTTAGCCATAGCCACAGCAGGAGACATGACCCTGTCACAAAGTCCGAATCATCCAATCATGATGCCCCTATGATCCGCGCTATAGGTCTGAAATAGTTGGTGAATTATCGGCATTCCTCGCTTGTCCTATCAAGTGCAATGAACATCTGGTATCATATTCAAAGTACTGCCTCCAACTCCGCCTCAGGCCGCGAGTTGATGGTAATCTCAACCCACTCATTGACTGGCTCTACTCCACCAGCGGGAGCCCAGCCAAGAAAACACACCCTCTTGTATACCATGCTCTGTCCATGTTCATTCAAACGCGTTTCCATATCTGCCGTGACAACGGCATCCCGTATACGGACCTCATCGGGCGGCATTGCCAGATCATCAAACGCCAAACCCGGTTCGCCAACTTTGATGTTTTGCTCTATCTCAATCACACGACGACCAATTCCCCTCATAAGGCGAGAATCAAAGAGATTTTCTCGTCTCGCAGAAAGAGCCATCATCGTTCGCAGAGCAGCTATCCTGATACCGAGAACTCGACACCTAATGACAACGAAATACAGGAGTGGCAAGAAGCCCATCTCGAGAATAAACTTTGGCCGACGAGGAGGATCAATCTTCGCTGGCTTTGATGCAAGTATCTTGTGAGCCAGCTCAATAAGTTCTTGGAAGCCGGCAGTATGTCTGTCATAACCCATCTCGGTGGGGTCCAGGCATACGTCGAGCCATATTTTGGTAACTAGATATTTCATTTCGAGGATCAAAACATCTGCTGTCGTGTCGTGTGACGGGCTTTGTGTAATTTTCAGGTGATCAAAGCTTTGACGCCACGATATTAATGATGTTGTTAAGCTGTTTTGCACTAGGAAGATTGAAGGCGGAGGCGTAATGCCATTTATGATGTCAAGGCGGTGATAGTCCACACTGCGAATGAAGCGCATGCTTCGACTTAATAATGAGTCCAGAGCTAGACGACAGTCCTCCAATCCTGCAAATGATGGTGGGATGTCAGAACTGACATCTCCAAGACAAGGAAATGTGTCGGCAGTGCGACCGAAAAAGAACGGAAATATGCTCAGTCGTAGGAATACTGGTAAGAGGTGTGTTCTGGCCCAGCTTGACCTGGAGGTAGATGCGTTGAGAATCATCACACCGTGTCTGCAGTGGTCAATGGCAGCGTCTTTATTGTTCTGAAGGATCTCAATGCAGATAAAAAGTATACATGCGAATATTACGACCGTTTCATCTTGGTAAGAAGACCGCAATTGTTTTAGTGCCATGTTATAATGGTTGATTGCGAATTGACCTTTGGTAGAATTACTCAGATTCAGCTGGAGGTCTTCGCTGTGTTCAAAAAGCGAGCTGATAGCAACAGCAGCATGGCGTATGGCAGCTTCATTTTGGCCCACTTGTGACACAAGTTGGGTCCTGATGCTCTAGCATTAACAGTCCTGCGACAAAGCGGGTTGGAGTCTGACGTACCAGAAATAAGGACTGGAATGACCGGACAAAGTCGGTGCGACAACCTGGCGGAAGAAGTCTAACGCTCTGCCCTCCTGGTCATCGATGCGAACACTAGGTTGAGCAACAACTGGCCCAGTGAGAAGCTCGTTCCAGGAATAGATCCCATGGGGTCTCGGAGGATAGCCATCGCATTTGCGACCGGTACTAGTGCAACGGTGGCAGCAAGGTTTGCCTTCGTCACATTTCACCTTGCGAATTCTGGGCCAACATTAGCCAGACGATCCTAACTACGCCTTGGGACCGCTGCACGTACTTGCAGGTGAAGCAGCCCGTTCGGACTTTCTGATTGCCTTTTCTCGCCATTACCTGCTGCTAGCAGGGACTTGCAAGAGTGGTGGACTCTGATGCAAGAGAGAGAGATGTGGGCTTTTCCGTGCCGCGATGTCACGAATTGAGAACGGAGTCGTGTCTGGGTAATTTTGATGAGCGTGTGTGGCAGTGATGACGATGAACTTCGCGACACAGGCCTTTCCGCACACGGACCGACCCCCTGACTTGATAGGAAGCGGGGCCAAACCGAGCGAGCCAATGATACAGAGCTGAAGCCTCAAGATGTCGGCGGGAGCAGGGTTAGGGTTCACTGTGTACTTCAGCCCCAGATATCTTGTGAGGCAATCTCCAAGGTGATTCTTTCAATTTCTTCACGTCGTTCGCTCATTCTACATACATCATCACCCATGAATTTCAGTTCCAGGAGTCACAGCCACGAGACATCGCCGGACATGCCAGGCAGTAAATCAAAACCGAAGAACCCTAGTGGTGAAGTGACAAACATATCCTGACTACTGCCATCGATCATGCCAGTCTGCCCTATAGCCCCGCGTTCCCGTTCACGACACGCCAACTCGCTCTGCCAAGCTGTTCTTATAGCGGTGAATTTCCTCATACCGAGCGACAGTGCTGCATCCTCTCCTTCATCCGGTGAACGCAGGGCAGCTGCAGTCCTGAGTTGCTCGATGGTGTCGATTATCCTGTCTAGCGTTGATGCTGGATCCACCACATCTCGTGCTGCCCCTGGATCCCAAGCTGAATCTTTTGTCATGGCAAGCTTAAGAAGACACACTGTGACATAAAAGAGCTGGCAAAAGCTCCCGCATGGCATGCTCGAATACATTTCCGCCGGAAGCGAGAAGAATCTGTCGAACCATGATTTGATTGACGTCATACAACGCTGATAGATCTCGTACCGCTTGAAGTCTGGCTCATGACTTGATACCGATGAGTTGTTGAGAGTTGACTCGTGTATAAGGAGCATCGTGAAATGATAAAGGCCGTGAATCATTGCTGTTGTCAAATTGTTAGCATAGATACGGAGCTACAGAACAAAGACATGCTCACGGCTGCTCTCAATAGGTAAGTCGGCTCCGTTGGCCACCCCAGCAATATCGTCCAGACGTGAGCGCAATGCGTCCACGTACAAAGGAGGGATCGCGACATTACGACCGCTTCGCAAGGAAGAACGGACCTGATTCACTACCAATTGCATTTTGATCTGAGATACCAGGATTTTGTCCTGTGGCACATCACCGTGCTCATCAAGATAAGTGAGATATTCGTCAAGATGTTTTGTCCAACGAAGTCCATCAGCTGACTTGAAGCTGTAGCATACACTACTCGATAGGTCAATAACTCAGCATAAAGATTGTCCATTAGCCAAGCATGAGCAAAAGGAGGCACGAACACTGATGTTATAATGAATGTGCCCAAAACGGCTCTCCTATCCTCTAGCGTGCGTTCTTTTCGGGTGAGTGGTTGTGGCACACCCGGGATTTGAATCTGCGGAGGAAATGGGGGTGGATTCTCCGACGGAGAAGCCTGTAGCTCTAGGTCCCAGACTAGCACCACAGCGAGCTGTGCTACCAAACAAGCAAAGTTTCTGTCCATTGGAAATAAATGAACCCTACAGATTTATTAGAGTGTCTTTCAGGAAGCGAGTCGATATTTTGATACTAACCAGTTGACAAAGGTAAGCATTCCCAGCAGCAGATCAAGGCTTCTCTCACTCTGGGCAACGACCCTCTGTACAATGATATTCTTTGCCTGATTACAAAGCAAGTGTCTCTGCTTAACAGATGTTGATGCAACGCTCATGATGTTCAACCACAGAAAGGGATAAGTCTGTCGTAGCTGTAGAGATGTCATCTCTGGTGGGATGTAAACATAGGGAGGAAATGTCTGTTGAACAAGTCAGAGTGTCTGAACGCATCGTTTCAGCCATGCTATTATGTTAATGTGAATGAGCTTACCATCATCTTCTCTCGAAATTTTTGCAAAGATTCCTCAGCCCCTATTATGGAGGGCTCGTAACTATTTGTCTCAGCCGACAAACCCGGGGTAAGAGTTGTGGAAGATGGAGATGGATCCACAGCCATATGGGAATTCTCAATCACGGAAGTATCACCGCTTGCATCCTCTTGGTCGAACCCTACAGGATTGTTGTGGCCTCTTAGGAGAGACACGAGGTCATCAAGCTTCTCTTCGAGCCTCGCAGACCGAGAGGCAACATTTTGACGCCTTGGGCCACGCCGTTGCGCTATTGCTGATGGTACGCAGCTTTTGTTAAGCCGTTGGCACCTAGTTGCTTGTCAGTCATTAGGTCGTAGTACTGCATATATAAACAATAGAAAAGGCGTCAGAATAGGATCGCAAACCTCTCACAAGTCGCGCTGCCCTCTCGAGGAACACATTTGCATTTAATTCGAGCACAATTGGTACAAGCTTTGCCGCCTTGATTACGCGGCAATGCGGAAGGATGCTGTTCAATCAGATCCATAGGTGAGCACACAAGAAGCGTTCCGGCTCCGTGTGCTGCACTGGATCGGTGTCGTAATCTACTGGCTTGAGCTAGTTCAGAGGTATGTAAGGGCATGTTTGAGTGCTGTCTGGGTCCGGATCAGGAGATTATGTGATCGCAACATTCCTGATGCGGCGGGTCCGGAGGTCGGTTTCTTTGCCGGTGCCGGTTTACGAACACGAGTCATTACAGGTGGCTAGGAGTGGCGTATATACCCAGCGTCTCCACAATCATGCGGATGAGGAACGGCGAAGAGCCCCGGGTCCGGTTCTCTCCATTGCAGATCATGAATTATCAATATTACAACTTTGGCCTAGAAAGTTCTCCTTGACTTTAGATTGAATTGCAACATGTGTAAACATATGTATCCCAAACGGTTTGTAGACATTTCCGGCTGCTTTGATGGAGCATATTTCCAGTCGCCAAGACTCTCTGGCTTCGAATCGCCTTGTATTTTGAACCCATTGTCTTTTCAAAACCACAATCGCTCCCACGCTGTCCCAATTTAGCTGGAAGGCTTCCTGTAACCATGCAGAGGATTCATCCCAGTGGAGTCTCGCATCCCGAATCCTCAGGCTCGCAGCATAATACTATAACTACATCTCATGCGCCTTCCACAAAAGTCGAGCTGGAGACTGGATCGGAAGAGGAGAGCAAGACAGAGCGCGTGGTTGGGATCAAGCTAGTATTATTACTTACGAGCTTGACTCTGGCATGTTTTCTTATTTTATTGGACACGTCGATTGTGTCAACGGTAAGCAGAACTAGACTGCAAGAGTTGTCCCGTTTCTTTTCAAGATATATACTAATTGAACGGATATTACAGGCAATTCCGAGAATTACAGACGAATTTCATTCCCTTCAGGATGTCGGGTGGTATGGAAGCGCTTATCAGTTGGGAAGGTAATACATACGCGTGCTTCCTAAAAGGTGGCGAATACTAAAGAAGGAATCGTAGCTCGGCTTTACAGCCATTGACGGGTAAAATATACAATCACTTCAGCTTGAAAGTACAGCGCTCTCCACATGGTTGATACCAATAATTTATCCAGCAACGCCCAAGCTAATACGGAGCTATACAGTGGTCTTTCATCGGATTCTTTGCCATCTTCGAATTGGGCTCAGCGCTCTGTGGGGCAGCTCAAGCATCTGCGATGTTGATCGTTGGCCGTGCCGTCGCTGGCGTTGGAGCTTCTGGATTAATCAATGGTGCAATGACTATTGTATCAGCATCAGTGCCCCTTGAGAGGCGCGCATGTGAGCTCATATTGTTCATTTCAAAAGGATATGGTAATCAAAACTAACAATAATCGTCAGCCCTTGTTGGCATCATTATGGGCGGTGAGTTTCTCGAGACTTTTGGCCATATAACTTTGTCAAGCTCCATCTAACGCGAGTTTGCAGCCACTCAGCTTGGTGTACTCCTAGGCCCTCTCATTGGTGGTGCTTTTACTACAGGTTACACATGGCGCTGGTCAGTAAGCCTATGATACTTTTGCTTTCATGCATTCTAACGATTTCTTAGGTGCTTCTATATCAATCTTCCTCTTGGGGCTTTAGTTGCATTGCCCCTTGCGATCTTACACATACCTGAGCAGGTACCCAAGAAAAGCCCCAAACTCATTTTGAAGGAGCTTCACCGCTATCTCGACTTGATTGGGTTTGTACTTTTTGCTCCCGCTGTGATACAGTTATTACTTGCCCTGCAATTTGGCGGTAACCAATTTGCGTGGAGCTCGTCGCAAATAATTGGTCTTTTCTGTGGAGCAGGCGTAACATTCATTATCTGGCTTGTCTGGAATAATCACAAGGGTGATGAGGCTTTGCTTCCATTCTCGATTATCAAGAGAAGAGTTGTCTGGATAAGTGGGGTTAATTACACCTTCTTAATGGCAACTTTGTTCGGAGCTTCATACTTTTTACCCATTTACTTCCAGGCTGTTAAGGGCGTCAATGCCATCCTAAGTGGAGTTTACCTTCTGGCAACGGTTTTACCTCAACTGACGTCGGTGGTTCTCAGCGGATTCCTTGGTAGGTTGTTATCGTATACAATCTTTTCCTTACTAAGAGTAGAGTTAGTAACAAAAGTTGGATTCATACCACCATTCGCGCTTTTTGGAGCGGCACTTGCATCGATAAGTAGTGGCCTCTTCGCTCTGTTACAGCCAAATACAACAACAGGCCAGTGGATAGGATATCAAGTGCTTAACGGGTTTGGACGTGGCGTTGGATTCCAAATGGTATCATGTCCATTGACAGCCACTTGAACACTTGGCTAACTTAGATAGCCTCTTGTGGCTATACAGTACGCCGTTTCAGCAGAGGAGCTCTCGTCCACGGTGGCATTCATCGTTTGGTGTCAGTATATCGGGCCAACTATATTCCTCACATTATACAACACCATATTTGTAACGAGTCTTGGACCCGAGCTTCGTAGACAGGCACCAAACGCCAACGCTCAAGCTATTATCGCAGCTGGTGCTACTAACTTTCGAAAGATTGTCAGCACGGAGGATCTTCCCGGGGTTCTGGTAGCGTACTCAAACAGCTTGGATCGGGTGTTCTACCTAGTTGCAGCAGCAGGCGTTGTGGCTTGGTGTGCTGCGTGGGGGATGGGTTGGCAAGATATTCGAAAGACGAAGAAAGAATCTCCTGACACACATGAGGAGCCTGCCGGTCAAATCGACAACCAAAGATAACAAAGAAAAGAGGGCCCCGAAAACTGAGGTTTGAGGTAACTCCGAGAAGTCGTCCTGAATGCTAAAACCAAAACCGCTTACAAATCAAAGACTATATATAGAAGCATCAGTCTCCGTTAGGTATTTTGGACAGGGAGAAACAATCATGTCAACAACAAATCTACCCGTGTATTATAGTTGAAAAATGTAGACACCATCACCAATACATTTGAAGGACAACTAGAAGTTCTTTTGCTAAACTCTCGAGTTTTGAGAAATATGCAGTCTTTTGGCGATCAATCCGCCTCATCCCAATCCTGGGTCTTTATCCACTGCTCCAGTGATTTAGTCTCGACTTTAGTCGTCAGCTGATGCGGCCGAATAAAGCCAGGCAATTTGTTCTCATATGCATCGTGCTCATTGAGATAGTCAACCGCATCGAGATGCTCCCAGAGCCCGCCCATCATGTGTAGTTGCTGCGTTGTTACAGGCACAAGGACGCCCTTCTTCCCAGTTGCTTGTAACCAGGTTTCGACTATTTCAGCCACTGTGAGATTGCTATCATATGCCAATAACTTCGTTCCAGGTCCCTCAGTCTGGATGAGCTCTCGCACGAAAGGACCAGTAGAGTTCTGAGGGTCAATTGTTGGAAGATGTGTTTTCTCATGAACCGGTGAAAAGAACTTATAAACGCCACTTTCTTTGTCCCTTGTGGGGGCTAGCAAACGGTTCGTGTTATATGCTCCAAGTAAAATGATAGACATCTTCTTTGCAAGCTCTGGTTGCTCACGTTCGATATACCGAACAATCCAATCCTTAGATTCAGGATGCAATGAGCGGGTGTATTTTCCGTCTGTGGCGACGGATCCTAGGCCAGAAACCACAATGCGCTCCAGTGTAGGCACCCCGGTCGCTGCAACAGCAGCATTCTTGCCACACATTGTTTCAAAGTCAAACGCTATCTGGCTTGCCGGGGTTATATCCTTACCTTCGACCTCCAGCGCCGCCTTGGCGGGATAGAAGGAGACCCAGAAGTCGGTATTTAGGAATATAGCACTCGCACCCGCGAAGGCAGGAGGAAGAGACGCTAGATCGGCAAGATCTGCTTGCACCATTTCGACACCTACGATTTTTATTAATCATTTGTCAACAATTGAAGCACGCTGCTACCGAAGAAAAACACTCACCTTTCTCTTTCAGCTTTTCGGCGGCTTCTGAGGAAGCGTTACGGGTTATGCCACGAACCTGCCATGCAGGTAGACCAAGAAAAGTGTTGACGACAGAGCCTCCTTGATTGCCAGTCGCCCCGACTACCACGAGGATCTTCTTCGGAGCCATCTTATACTAGGACCTGAATAGGTTAAAGAATAAGCAGTGTGGAATTGACGGAGCAGTTGTATTGCAGATACCATCTTTATAACTTAGATCAGCCATGTCAGTCCGCTGATCAAAACGCGAATCCACGACACTATTTTGCAAGGCTGGAGACTTCGGAACGCAAGAGACATCATATGTCCGTGATATCACCAAAATCCGTGCCACGCGCTTAATCCCCGAATTTGAAGGAGCATTATTCACCCCGTGTCGGGCCAGGAAGCCTTTTAATGGTGCGGCTCCGGTTTACACGCTAGACATTCTCGAGTAAGATCGCCGCAACCACGACAGATAAATCAATTAGCTAGCGAACTACAGCGCCCATCGATCCTTCATTGCCCCATCAATGATTTTGTATGCTATTTGGTGACTCCATGGACCTGCGGAATCCACACCACAAGAAATTGCTATCTCATTACTGATCATCAACAAGCCTGTGTTTGAAGCGTGTAGACAGTTTTGCACCCTATATTATTGCAGGCGTCGGGATCACTGCAGGGAAAGTTGACCGTTGTGGTTGCCAGTGAGGCGGGGCAACCGCAAGGCTTTGCTACCGTCTGGACTTCGGTGCATTGCGGCACGAAACAACTTTTGCATGCCGTGCCCGTGCTGGTAAGAGTTGGACACTTAACAGAGGGTGCGCAAGGGGCAGTTGTTGTGACCGTCGTCGTTTTCACCAGAGTGGCTGTTGCAGTGGATGTTATTGTCTGGCGGACCGTAGCCGTCGACGTAGAAACTTGAAGAGATGTGGACACTGATGTCGAAACAGAGGTCACTGTCGCAGTGGAAACAGAAACCAAGGTCTTGGTGACGGCCGCGCAAGTACTACTTGTTCGCCCTCGAATGGTGGTTGGCGTCAAAGTTATGGCTTGACAAGCCACTCCCCTGCGTATAATTAGTAAATCGAGAAGCATCGTTGAGATCAAATACCTACGCAACGAGAGCAAGAAGCGTGATTGGGAAAGTGAGATGCATGGTGACTCGGTACTAGGGCAGGAGGTGTATAGAAAGAAACGTCGATATGCTTCAATTGATATCTCTACGATGGATAGTATAGCAGTGAATTGGCCGGATCTCGCGATCAATTTGTATTTGGAGAGCATGTTTTCACATACATAGATGAGTCTTATGATCTAGGGAAGCTAGGATTATCTTTCCAAAATTTCTGGTTTAACTTAATGAGAAAGGCTTGGCTACGGCAGCCACTGTCCGACTTTGACCTCATACTCTAGGTGCCCAGGCTCCCGGTTATACAGAGGCTCAAATATGCGTCCGTTACCAGAACTTTAACGTTGATACAAGCCAATGAAATCAATTTGAATTTTCTTATTAAATTGCAGAAAATTGCGGTCGCATTGGGGTGACATTTTCGGTTAGAAACAGTTCACTCCTCCCCGCAAGGTCTGGACTTCGAATATCGCGGCTGAATTCATGGCCCGCGAAAATATAAATGCAATCAGCTCAATACCTAAAAATAGGTCTATTTACTATAACTGTTTCTCATTCTGGACAGTCGGAATGACCCAACCAAGCTCTGCAGTCAAAAACTTCCAGCGATGTCTCTTCATATTCATGATCGCTACCAATGATGCACGCGTACAGACCAGTAATTCGTGCCAGCCACAAGAGAAGTCTGGCCTAATGTTGTTCTCGTATCAGCTGTAGCACTTGACTTTTAACTTCGAGAGCTACACAATGTTGTGTGTGCAGACCAATACAGCATTTCTCACCCCATCTTGTAGTATGCTCGGAAAGCGCAGATGGTACTGACCAAAGAACTACGAGTATCATCTAGTTTTTCGCATCACGAGTGATCTACGTATAAAGAAAGATAATATGTGATATATATAAGTATACACGACACGACTTACTATGTTCCCCATTCAACCGTCTTGGTCTAATACATCCAGTGTCATTAGGGACATGTCTTATCTCTAGGCTGCAAGTGAGCACTTTTTGTCATGAACTAATTGAACCAAATCACCCCTGTATCAGTCGAGTCACACAGCCTGTGCTGTGAGTTATCCTGAGTTGAAGCTTGAGATTTGTAAGTCTGGGGATGTCACGACCAAGGTCGACGGCGGTGGCTTGGATTTGACCGTGGTGGATCATTATATATGACGACTAGGAAAGTAGCCGTGAAAAGCTTATTGTTTTGATTGTTTTCACGCAGAATTTCAAATTTCTCTAACTTTCGGAGCTTCCCTGACCCCCTGTCTACTCCTATGTCTCATTTGTATCAAGTTCTCGCGTTGGAAGCTGAGAACTGTGGCAGACGTTCTCAATGCCTGCCACTCCCATATGACTATAGTTAGGCAGCCTGTGTCTGATATGTGTGAAGTCTTAAGCTTTTCGTCTTCTTTTGTAATCAACCTACCTCTTCGTTCCGGGAGCCCTTTTCGTCTGAACAGCTTGTAGAAGTTCAGAGTTGATGGACAACAGTCCTCCGCAGTCTGACGTAGATCACGTGTAGTTTGCTGTGCCTGAGCTTCTTTTGATCACAGCGTAAGGACATTGTCAGACAGCAAGAGTTACATCCTAAGCAGCTAGATATGTCTTTCAGCTCAAGGGTACCCAGGCATGGCATGCAGGTCTGCGATATTCCGCCTCAAACCTTGATTCTACGAGATGACTTTTGGCTACAATACCTCCCTCACATTTTTTATTCTCGGCATGTCTTCTGAGACCAATTTTGGCGAGTTTGATCTACTGGATAGTAACCTCAGCAACCTCTAAGATAACATACACCCCTATGCCTCTTGAATGGAGAGTATATCTCGACTAGTAGTGTTACTGATATTGACACTTTCGATTATGTGACGAACAGTATGGAGGCTGCGCAAGCAATGTAAGTAGTATGTCGCGTTATCTAAGTACTTGAGTACAAATAGGCGACAACCCGGCTTATATATGAAGGTGATCACCTTCAAAGGGTTAGATAAGCGCTCGAGAACATGCCGATGTCCCTGTCACTCCCGGGGACCGGCGAGACAATACTGGCAGACCCCCACCCCCCCTATCTCCAGGAGATATTTGGCAGGTTATTCGGTGGTTACACTGGTCTTCCCGTGCGAACAATGCCACATTATACCAAAGACTGCGCTGCACAACAAAGCGGCCAGTTTGAAGCACGATACATATTCCCCAGCTGGTTCCTTCGTTACTGCGTGGATATATGCGTGCGTAAAGCACCCACTGGACGTTCGGTTGGGCTTGTGGTGAAGCATCGAATTGAGTATGCGCATACAAACATCTTCCATGCAGTGAATGTTGGTGATACGAAACGCGTCCGGCAGTATCTGGAGAGGCATCCGTCTGTGGCAAATAGCTTGGAATATGCTGATGGCCGAACTCCTTTGAGTGTTGCTGTTGAGCTGCACGCGATCACTAAGGTGGGGGTTGCAGAATGCGTACGGCTGTTACTCCAGGCTGGTGCAGACGCCGACGCGGAGTCTGATGGCGGCGAGACCGCAAGGCAGGTCGCGGCGACAAACGTAATGACAAATGGATATCCTCCATCAGTCTGCCGTGAGTTAGAGGAGCTGCTGAGCACAACACAATGCGTCGAAGACATGGACATGACGCATCTCAGCCAAGTCACCCTTGGACGGCGGGTGGGAGACGTCCGGTCTTTGGCGCATGTACTGACCTCACGAGATGCTAGTGCGCTCGATCGAACCGATGGATTCGGCCTCGGTGCGATTCACTATGCTGTAATGGTTGCCAATTTTGGTGGATTGCGAGACCTCGTTGAAGCGGGAGCCGACGTCAATCTGCGAACTCTCCCGCACAAGCTAACGCCCCTGTACTTGACGGCGATGTACGACTCAAGCACGAGTGATCAAATGGCAATATTCTTGCTCGCTCGTGGAGCCGATCCGAAATTCACCACGGATGAGGGGTTTTATCCTGCGCAAGTAGCCTGCGTCGTTGACCGACTTGACCTGATCGCAGCAATTCTGGAATCCGGATTTGATGTTGACACACAGACGGCGGACAACAGGACTTGCCTTCATACAGCAGCTCGATTCGACCGTCCGATTACCACGAAATATCTCCTCGAGAGAGGCGCCAGTCTCCAGATAGCGGACTCTAAGGGAAGCCTGCCACTAATGGATGCTGTCACGTACAACAGTCATGAGGCTCTACCTTTGCTGTTGAATCATGACTCAACTCACTTGCATCTTGTAGTAGACCGAGACGCAAATACGGTTCTGCACCGTGCCGCGACGAGCGGGGATGCACAGACGATGGCGATCCGAGGGCTGCACGGATTATACGGCCTTGATACAGCCAAGAGGAATATTCAAGGTCGCACTGCTGCGGAGGCCTTTTTACTGTCGTTCCGATTTGTCAAACGAGTTGGTAGATGCTTTTGGGGGGCTAGTTCAGGCTGTAGAGAGCGCCACTATGGCCCAAAACGAGTACCCCCTGCTTGATGAACATGACGACAAATTCTATGATGCCTTGGAGGATGTATAGCCAGAATAGACGAACCAGAGAACAAAGATAATTGTAACGTTGCCAGCTTTCATCATGTGTCATAAGTCAAGTCAATTGAATCACCTACGGGCGCCTCCAAGAGCGGGTAAATCAGCCAGTCGGCAGGCTTGTCAGCTATAAGCGCAAGGATTCATGACAACGCCGCACAGGCGACGATCCGCAGGATCGGTTCGGATCGGTGGCCACCATGCACGTGGGCGTTAAGCTTATATCGAAGGATCAGCCATGTAAACCTCCTCAATCTTCTTGGGAATATAGCTGCACAATGAGCGACTACTGAGAGGCTTCTAGGGACAGGTACCCGGCCCTACTTTCATGATGATGAGCCGATACAAGACGAGCTCTAGTCAAGCCTAGCGAGCGCGGATTAGCGGCATAGCGGCACCCGCTCTCGGCGAGTCAATGACGGCGTCCTCCATGAGGCGTGGAGTTAGGCACTGCGTTGCACTGCGCTGTGGGGGTTAATTCCACAGCTCTTGTGCATTTGCTTCCGTGAAAAAAAGTGGTCTAGCTCAGTGAAGAGCCCCAGATCCGGCCAAGCTATTGGCCTGATAGCACATCTAGTATTCGCCTCCGGTCGATATCGGCCTTTGGGCGGCTTGCAGGTGGCTTTGTAAGGTCCCTGCGTCAATGACATCACTAGAGCCCACCAAGGTTCGCAGAGAAGAAAACGAGAGCTTCCCATTCGTATTGAGGATAGACAAGTGGTTTGGTGGTGGTGGCCGGACAGTTTGCCCGCTCCGTGCAGAGTTTTAACCGCTCAGAGTATAAGTCTCTGGACGATCCCAACTTGGCCGGCACTCGCAGGAGCTCTGAGATGTTTGTTCAATCTCGTCCTCTGATCGTCGTCATTGCTCGAGCACCATTCTTTAGGAATATCGCGCCCTTCTCCAACACTTCGATATTAGTCAAGAGGACCTACACGAGCACATCTACACTCAAGATGCCGCAATCAATTCCTACCGCCAGCCACTTGCTGGACCTGTTCAGCCTCAAGGGCAAGGTCGTCATCATCACCGGCGCCTCCGGACCTCGGGGCATGGGAATTGAGGCAGCGCGGGGTTGTGCCGAGATGGGCGCCGACGTTGCCATCACCTACTCGTCGCGCAAGGAGGGAGCTGAGAAGAACATTGCCGAGCTCTCCAAGGAGTATGGCGTCAAGGTCAAGGCCTACAAGTGCCAGGTCAATGATTACGACCAGTGCGTCAAGCTCTGCTCCGATGTCGTCGCAGATTTTGGCAAGATTGACGCCTTCATCGCAAAGTAAGTGTTACACTGCAGCGGCACTTTCTTATCCCCCACCTCCAATTGCTCGGAATGAGACGACATGCATGCACACCTTAGATCTAGAATGAGGAAGCTAACGCCACCGTGTCGTACAGCGCTGGCGCGACAGCCAATAGTGGCGTCATCGATGGCTCCAAAGAGGACTGGGACCATGTTATCCAGGTAGACCTCAATGGCACCGCCTACTGCGCCAAAGCGGTCGGTCCCTACTTCAAGAAGCAGGGCTTCGGTTCTTTTGTTATCACGGCCTCCATGTCCGGCCACATTGCCAACTTCCCCCAGGAGCAGACCTCATACAATGTCGCAAAGGCTGGCTGCATCCACATGGCCCGTTCGCTGGCGAACGAGTGGCGCGATTTTGCCCGCGTGAACAGCATCTCGCCCGGATACATCGACACCGGTCTATCTGACTTCGTCGAGCAGAAGACGCAAGATCTGTGGAAATCAATGATTCCTATGGGCCGAAACGGCGACGCCAAGGAGCTGAAGGGCGCGTACGTCTATCTTGTCAGTGACGCCAGCAGCTACACTACCGGTGCGGATCTGGTTATTGATGGTGGATATACCTGCCGGTAAATGTGTCGGTGGTCATGAATAGAACAAAAATTTTGGCACCGTTAAGGCTCATGTGAATTGGTGTTACGCTGTGCTGGTCTCTTAAGTCAATTGTGAATCATTCAAGCCTTAAAATTGCAAGAGACGCTACAACGAAAATCAACTATTGATTTTGGAGGCGAAGATTCATTGCCCCCTCACAAAACTCGGGGTTGAGCCCAGCTTTCACGACAGCAGTCAACGGAGTGTGAACACCCTCTCCTCCGCTTGGCTCCCTTCCCGGACCATCTCCCCATCCATGGCACACGATAGCGATCTTCCTCGGGACGCAAAACAAAGCAGTATTGTGATCCGAAAAGTATGACCACTAGATCCCCAGGTTTAGTGAGATAGGGCCCATTGCCCATATGTCCTGAAGATGTAGTAAAGAATGTGCGATTGGTCATGATCCTAATGCAAGCTCGACCGAACGGCAACGAGTAGAGCCCAGGCCGGACGTGCTCCGGGGCATCTGGCTGGAAATTCGGTGGTGGATCTTGCAGCCCGAACCAGACGAGGCTCATATGGCCCCACGCCTTCGGGGCTGGATAGATGCTTTGGTCCTCCGTAACAACGTTCCGCTGTTTATTGACAACCAACGTACGCCAAAAGGCGTCATAATGTGATTCTTTGCGCAAGTTTCCCGCGAATGCCCAGAGCTGCTGGATGGCACCTTGCCCAACGAAAATCTTCCCGATGTCAGGTATGCCAGCCTCCAATCCAAGGGTGTTAGTTACATCATGGAGAGGACCAATGACCCGCTGGACAGTTCCGATAACAGCACCCCTAACCAGCATTGACATAGTGTCGTCGTCAAACTCTACATCGGTTTTTCTGTTACCAGCCGGTCGGTAGTTGATCTGATTCTGAGGTTCGAGTAAAGAATCCATGGCTTGTTTGGCGAAATTAACCTCCGGCGTCCACGACGGGGCTACGGTACACAACTCGCGCCTATTCATGTTGAGGGAGTAGAGATTTTGGTCCCTACTAACGAAGAACTTCACATAATCCATCAAAACTGCCGCTAATGACTTCCCATAATCTGGGCGAATGTTTTGATCTTCGTGGCGAGCCAGTCCTAACACGGCGTAGATTTTATCGCGGTCATCTGTGGCACTCAAAGTGCGGCAGACATAGACAAGAAATACCAATGAATATCTATGGTTAGCGCTTTGTAGTATCTGTAACATGGAAAATGCAGGTGGGTGTTTCTGGTCCCGGGCCAGGAGCGGACGGTATATCGGATCAACCTCTCCTGTTATATCGTTTCCCATATTCCCAGAGAGTTCATTGTAAAGGAGATAGAGCCCCTCAAGAAATAAACCAAGTCAACCTGCATCGAGCCGCAGAAGATGGTACACGGCTTGTAATCGCTTAGAAAGCCACGAACAGCTAGTTCCTGCACTACCCAGACACGCTTCCAATACGGTCGTTCGAGAAAGTCCCAGAGTGCTGTCCAATTCCGTGATTTTGTGACAAATCCTGTTCGTGCGAGACGGGTCGACGGCATCTCCTCAATAAGGCTTCCGGTCTCAGTGTATTCAAAGAGCTCATTCTTGAATGACCATTCCCCTATGTCCTGAATCAAGGTCATGGCATCTTCGCTTTCATGGCTCGCGATTCCAGTCCAGGCCAGGACGTTAGATGCCTGAGAATAGATAGCATGCATCTTCTGTACCTGTTCAGCCCTCTCTGAAATATCCTCTTGGTTGATACATAGCGCGTCAACCCAGAGTCTTCTCGTCTTCCACCTGTGTCTCATCTGGCGCAGCGCAGCCTCGAGGTTAGCCGTGATGGTATGCAAGCAACCGCCGAGCCGAATGTGGCTCGGCGGTATCGTTTTACCCCAGACGTAAGATAGTGCCTCATACGAAGGTTGATCATTTAGCGATGCATGCTGCAGGTTACAATTGATTTCTGATTTCCATCGACCAGGATACAGTACAAGGACTCGAATCTGTGGTGATCCTGGATTTAGAGGTACGTACTGATAGCTCCTCTCCTCGGATTTCCCACCACGGCGAAATATATGCCGTTGCGAAAATCGGTTGTTATCAATCCAGTCTAACATTATATCATGTCTTATAAGCAACTTTCTTGTAATTAAATTTAATCATCGGGAATTGTTTAGTAATAGCAGAACTGTAGCGGTTTCACAAGAGGATGAATTGAGAGCTGAAGGAGGTTGAAAATTACTCAGCCACCGCCACCAGACTGAGGCAAGGCAACTACCGATATCTGGCTCACGCTCCATTTCTGCCCCCGTTCAAAAATGACAAATTTGGTCATAGGCAAGCATTGAAAACATTATTGAAGCACAAGATGTATCTGATCTATGACCGAAGTGAATCACTCATCCACAGCCGTTGTTCCGCGCCTCGGGTTCCGTCACCGTCGCTCGTGATCTCTGAGAAATAGCCCGTTGTCAAAACATAGAGAGTCAATAGTGAACAAGGATGAAATCCTCCATAATAAGCTTGAAATAATGAGTTTTGAGATTATAAGACCATCTATCATTCTGCGCTAAGAAAACAAGGTAAAAGTGTTCCCATGGCCCTGAACTCCTCGCTGATGTGATTTTGGTTTTCCTGTGCTGCCGAGATAGAATATAATACACCGAGTTGTGACCTCCTAGTCTAGTTAATTATTGAACGTTCAGCGCGTCCTCTAATGTGACAACCGAGCCGTCGTACTCCATCGGCGGCTCGTCCGTGAGATAACGTATGACCTTAGCCGGGACGCCCACAGCCAGGCAGTCGGGCGGGATGTCCTTGTTGACGAGGCTCTTCGCCCCAATGACGGCCCCATCGCCAATCGTAACACCGCCCCTGTGGGAACCAGTCAGCATGAGGGGGTACCCAATGGGAAGAAAAGCATCGGGTCCAGCCAGTCGGGTCTGGTAGTGTGGGTTTTCCTCGCAGGGGGATGAGGGGGCCGGAGCAGCTTACAGGATCGTGACCTCGGCGCCGATCCACACCCCGTCGCCAATCACGACGCTCTGGCCGTAGCTGGCCGCCTTCTTGGTCACCTCCTCGCGGCGCTCCTCGGCGCGCAGCGGGTGGCCCACCGACACGATGGTCACCTGCGGGCCGACGTTGCAGCGAGCGCCGATAACCACATCTGCAACGGGGGTGTCAAGGATGGTGCAGAAGCGGTTGATAAAGGTTGTGGGGTGGATCTTGACGCGCAGACCGTAGTCCATCCAGATCGGCGACTTGACAAACGGCACAGTCGGCTTCGCGTCCGGGTCCGTGAACAGCTGCTCCATCGACGTGCCCGATGTGCCCGAGGCCGACGATGAACTAGATGACGGCCGGGGTTTTGGATCGACGATTCTGCCAGTGGATTTTGTGTTAGCAATCTTATTCTCGTTGTGCGACTGGAGCAGGGTTACATGGGTTGTGTGTGGTGTAGCACCGGCGCGCTAAGTTGTTGAGCCGCACGGCGATGTCAGGGGTAAGGGTTCAGGGGTTTTGCACTCACGTCAGGAACCCTGCAACACGCTCTTCGACAGGTGCATCCTCTGCGATCTCGTTATAACGTCTACAGGCAAGAGAGCAGCGATTGCGAGCAGCCCGAAAGTCGTTGTTGCCAGCAGGGAAAGCGATCTTGGGAAACTGAGAAGACGTATTCTCGAAGACGTCCATCTTTCTCATTCGGTCCTCGTCCGAACCGTCACTGGCAGCAGAATCACACTTGCGACGCAGCGGGATCCCCCTTGAGCCAGGCATAGTAGCCTCGTGCTTGCAGCTCGGCTTCGGCCACGGCGGTGGGCTGGGTGCGTTGTTTTTGAATCGTTTTCGCGGGCTTAGGTGATGGAACATTGAGCCGGGTGGCTTTTGTCGACAGCCCCCAGATGGCGTCGACGGAATGGTGGCGTGCGAGCGATCCTTCGAGGTTTTATAGAGAAACGAGCGTCAAGGTAAAAATGACTTTCTTGATTTTACCAAACAAAGTGAAGAAACTCCTCGACTCAATCAGGCTCCCAGTGAATCATAGACGACAAGTGAGTCTGTGGACGCATGGGCCCAGAATGTGTTAACAGGATGAATAAGACATGGGCTGACGATCTCCTTGGTTCCCGAATACATGGGCAGTCGCCGGAAGGAGCAAACGACGGACTTGATAGGGCGGGGTGGGATCATTCAAACAGCTCAGTGCAGAGCGAGCAACGGCACCTATTTTATTTTATTTTTTTGCCAATGGCTTCTGCTCCTTGGGGCCGTTGGTTCCTCGAATTACTGGTGGCGTCCCCTCGCGCTGCTTATGATCGTCCCTTATCGTGCCTTATATGTCGTCGTCGTTCCTCGTCCTGCGGAGCTTTCGCAAGGGTTCGGACTGAGGACGACGTTCGCAGCACTTTGGGCATTAACACGTCACTCCTCCACTCCAAGTGACTGACTGATTGACTGTGACAAGACAAGCAGCTGCAACTCAAATGGCACAGCTGGGCTGACACGCAGCAGTCGCCAGAATCCACTGCGACCAAAATAACTGCTTGGGGTCCATTATGCAGCCCTGGACGGTGATGGGCGCTTGTTGGTGGTCAATTGTCTGCTGTGTACTGGGGCGGGCATGATTCCAGGCTTCTGGATCTGAGCTTCCAACAGCCAAGACTAACACGCGCCTGGGGCACGCTTGATTGACAGTCGTCGACGTGTCGGTGCCGATGCACGCAATCCAACACAGAAACCCTGCTAGTTCTTCACCGCAGATTTACAGCCCCGGGCAGCCTAGCATCGACAGGTCGGCTCTGGTGTAGGGTAGCATCAATGGCAGAATGGGATGTCGACTGAGACCCCTAGACATGCAAGAGGAGAGACATCCCTCCCGTTTCCCCATAACATAACTAGCAGGCGCCGCGGACGCAGGTTCACGCACTCTCGAGATCCAGCATTTCGGTGAGGCGGCCCTCACGCAGGTGGCGTGGCGAAGTCACCGAGAGAGAGACAGACAGACAGACACACACACGCACCCTCATACAGAGAGCTTCCGGGGTGCTGCGCTGTCATGGTGTGTACTGTACGGTACGGCCTCACAGACCACCAGGCGGTACTCGTACATTCTGAGGGCGCCCGGAGAAAAGTGGAGTTGCTGGGCTTCCGTTTTGGAGTGCCTGCAGGAGGGATGATCACCTCGGCAGGTAGTCAATTGATTCCCGGCTGCGGTGAACCCCTGTCACCGGATTCAACCACTGAATGATGATGATGAATCGTTTTGTGACCTCACCGGCGTCTTCGGTCCGGAGGGGCGAGAAGCCACACGGAAACAGCGTAACTGACAGGTCACAGAAAGTGCCGTTAGTCAGGTCTCCGGAGGTGGTCCACGGCGGGATGGACTTTCTGAGCCCTGGCTGGCGAGGGGAAGAGGAACTCAGCAGCGCCCGCTGCAGCTGGGGGGTTTGATGCATGCTGTCAAATGCAGGCTTGGGCCATGAGGTCATATGACCCCCTTCCGACTAGCTGACCAGGAGAACACAAGAGAAATGCAAACGATGAGCAGGGATGCTGGGGATGAAATAAGGAAAGCCGCCTCCCTACGAATATGGCAGGCCGGGCTTTCAGAATACGCTGTACAGCACGGAGCCCAAAACAGAGACGGAGCCCAACACGTGGGGGGCAGGGATGAGCTGTCAGTCAGTGACTGTATTGCCCTGAAGAATGATGGAAAACGTTACGAGTGTAACAGTTGCGGGAGCGCTTGCTTGGCCAGGATGATCCCTCTGATCCTGGGCGACGATGAAGCATTGGGGCTGCAATGCGAGACATGTCACACATGATGATGATGATCGGTGATAAGTCAGCCCCAAGTAGTGTTAGGATTGGGTGTCAAGCTCAACATCTCTCAGGTCGAGATACCGTAAAAGGCCCCCTGTTATTGCGATGCGTCATAAGTCACCACGACGAGAGCCTCCACTTGGACATTGACTCGGCTTTGATGGTGACATTGAATGAAACATTGTTAGGATACAGCTGTTTCTCTCGCTGAATTCGCATGGGGGAAAATCTGCCCAAACACACCAGATTGGGCAGCGGCTCACCTTGCCAGCTCGCTTGAGCAATGGCCTTGGCTGATGACATTCACGATGATATTCGACTTCGGTGAAACCCGCACTTTCGGGAGGCTCGACCAGCAGAAACGCGGAGAACATGCAAGGCGAGGGCGTCATTCCGGCTGTGGTTCCCGCAGAGCACTACCAAGGTGAGGTAGTCTGCGTAAGCAAAAATGAAGCAATGCCTGCGTTGTCTAGGCCAATCTGCGAGGCGTGACCTGCGATGCGCTGCGTGTGCGTGCTGCGTGCTGCACTGCAGCCTCGTGAGATCCAGCAGCCATTGTAGCACAGTACACGGCACACATTCGGCTGTGCATCAGCCACGTCGACTGGCAGCTAGGCGAGTAGGCGGATCAACCAAAGAGGCCAACCGGCACTGAGCCGACAGATTGGTTATGGGCCAGCCACAGATGCCAAGGTGCTGTGAACATGGCCTGTACGAGCTGGCGGCTGGACCAAGACATGGCGGGTGCCATCGAATACAAGATGAACGTTGTACAGGGCTCAAGTCCAACCGCGCCCAGCCTCGACGGTGTCGTAGGAGGCACACAAGGCCATTGTACTGTTCAGTCCAGTAGTGTACTGCACGGCTCGACGTTGGCAGGCGGTGATCGTTCCGGGCCATTGACAGCCAGCGACGGGAGCTATCATGGATTAGGAAACCAAAGGAGGGCGTCCGCGAGGCGGTGACTGGCTGAGCGAGGTCCGCCGGGTGCATGACATGACATGTTATGCAGGCGACAAGACAAGGAAAGTCAAGACAGGCAGGCTGCGAGCGAGAAGTGACGAGGAAGCAGCCGAGCTGGAGCCAACGGACGAGCAACCAGCCAGCCAGCCAGCCAGCTACCACCATTTGCTCTGCAGCTACTTACGCACGGCGTAGATGCGTGTGAGACCTCGAATCTCTCTCGGAGATGGGCTCCTGCGTCCGACAAGCGCGAGGAACTGGGTGTCTGGCTGGCCAAGTTTCCTCCAATCCAGATGGAAAGCCTCAGTGTTTGCACTGAAGATTGCGCCTCTGGCAAAAGGCGCTGAGGCCCTATCTTCTCCCAACCTCGCATCCACCAGCGTACCGTCTCGTGCGCAGTAAGGCTGAAGAGCAAGCCTACAATCAGCTGTCGTACGTGGGGAAGAAGAAGGGTGCCCCGAGATGCACTGGCCTAGACCAGTGCAATTCAGTTCATTCGCTATTTACTGGGGCACGATCGGAAATCCCGCATCTTGATGCTGTGGCTCTTCACCTTTGCTTGGATGTGTGGATAGCTTTTTGATTGATGACATGCTCTATCTCCGAAAGGGATCTACTGCATAGTAAGTCGCTTCTTCTTTGACTTTCACACTGAAGAGAGGAAGGAAGATGGAGGCTCGAGCGCAGTAAAACTAGAGAGGAGACTTGCAAGACAACAAGAACGTGGCGTGAAGGCGGAGAAGCTTGAGAAGCATGGCTATTGTGGTGGATGGTGGAGATTTTGAGAAGCTTGCAAGGATTCTCACCAGAAAGCTGCAACGCTCGAGACGGCCCAAGGCGACCAAAGATGGATTAGCGGTCTCAGATGAGACGGAACCCCTGTGCGGGCCCGGGCGGCGCTATGCGGGAGGCGGCTTAGCGGTCATCCTAGCCCCCCTTTTCCCCTGTTGCTCCGTTGCATTATCGCCCCTCGTTATCATCGAAGAGCCAGGGGCAGCTGGGGCCAGTGCTCTCTTCAGTCAAGCTTCGCAGGGCCAAGCCTGCCCGAACGAACGACTACAGGGATTCCTACAGAGCAAGATTGAGGAAAAAACGAGGAACAATCGAGGCATCCAGGCATTGCAGGGCCAAAGCTCTGCATTAACGTGGACTAGGACTTCGCCTCTCTAACGCATTCACCTACTCGCTGCACTCAACACGACGTTAACGTCAAATGGGAAGCGATTGTGGGGATCTACAGGGGCGTCGGGGCCAATTAATCAATCAATTGAGCTGCTAACAAGGCAAGGGGACAAGGTAGGCAAGTGGAAAAGATACCTGCTAGATGGCGGTAGGAAGGTGGGAATCCTATGTCGTCTTTTCTTTCCAGCTGGCTATCCAGGTAGCTAGTTGACTGGCTCTCCTTTTTCCCGCCATCGCCAGGCACTTCAACTCCTCCTTCTCCCTCGCCCTCTTCTCTCTTCCAATTTTCGATTCCCAACCACCGCCCTGCTGGATTCTCGCGATAGCAAACCTGCCACACGAGACCATACGCAATAAGGGCCAGAGCAGTCTCTCATTAATCTCTCTTCTCTCTTTTCTTTCTCTGATTCTGGTTGTTTCGCTGCCCCACCCACGTCGCTCCCTGCACCTCTGTCTCGTCGAACTGAAAACGATTGCAATCCGCCCTCGCAAACGCACAAAGAAGTCTACTACATAAAGACATACAACGAGATCTCACGATCGTGGATCACCGAGCACAATAGAAGCACGAGCCACCGTTCTGAGACGGTCAATTTATTGATTGCGCTGGTCGTGCAATTCTCTCATCACCAAGGTCTACCGGCACACCTGAAGCGACATCCCAAGTCAGCCACATATCCAGCTAGCCACAATGGCTCCCGGTCTCATCGAGCGACTCCAGCAGAAGATTGAGCTTTTCAGGCTCGAGCAGCGTTACACCCGCCGCCGCCATCGCCGTTCCACCTTCGTCTCCAACGCCGTCTACGTCGATGGCGAGTACATCTACAACACCCCCAACACCACAGGCTCCTCCAGCGCCACCAGCTCGACCAAGCACTCCCAGCAGAGCACCGGCAGTGCCGCATCAGCCAGCGCCTCACCGGAGAAGCCCGGCAAGCGTCTAAACCGCTTCTCTTCTATGCCAGGCTTTGGCTCCCTCGCCAAGAGGGACAACACCGTCCAGGACTGGCGGACCACCAGAGTCAGCGTTGACGAGGTCCGGTAAGGGGTTCACGATTGTCCAATTGGCGATGAACTTTCCTCCTGAAAGAACATGATGAGGGACACTAGCGTGTTTCGAAAACGATGGATACGGTACAGGGCGGACAGACAATCTACGGCTTTTGCCTTTTTATCGAAGGCTTCATGAATGCTGCATCTGCTGGGCTGCTTGGGTTACGCTTCGCGCAGCCTAAGCAGAACGCATTGAAGGGGGTTTCTGGAATAACGTATGAATCATTGCTGGCGGCCGACGGGTGCACTCCCGATTCTGATGATCTGGGAAGAACCAGTCTCGACCCTTACGGCTTCGCAGGGAGAAGGAAGGGGCCCGCCGCTCTCGGTGCGATAGGTAAATGTTTTTGTAATTATGGGCTTATGCCGGCGCATGACGAATGCATCTTTTGAGTGTATATATATGAATTTCTATCGACCGTACATGGAATCATCAACGCAGTTGTTAGATCGAGTTGCTCATCTGGATTTTGGGTACTGTTTCGCCGAACGTTTGCGTAGTCGATACTGTAAGATTTCTGATTCAGCCTGTGAAGTGTGCGGTTTCAAGTGCAGGCATTTTCCTTGTCAACCTTCACCATCACATGGCCATCTCATTGGCCAAGAGGATGTGTGGCAATTCACGAATGCCGGCCGAGCTTGTTTCGACTGCTCCTCGGAAAGGTGCACACACCAAGAGAACATCTGGACAGCTGAGTGGTCGAAAGTTGCATCTGTAATATCAATCTATTTTCATACAAAGGGATGATAGTTACCCCAGATTTTCCATCGAGGGGATGCGTTTAGGACAACCAATGGGGTTGTAACTACCTCTTCTCTGGACTAATGGTGCCCTTTGCAGTGCAATTGCCGAGACGAGACCTATTCAAGAGCTATATAGCATGAGTGTCATTTCCAATACCATTGACAATTACCTCCTCACTTAACGTCATGTACTTTACCGGGTCTGCCCGGCAAAAGCCAAGACAAATGAACGTCTACACCGAAGCTTGCATCGACGGCGAGGTCTCTCGGTTACTTTGTTAAAGTTTTTGTGTGTACGCACTTATAAGAGCCAACAGGGCTCCAGCGCTGCTGTACTGGAGGATGAATGCGTGTCATGTACTCGGCACCGGGTATGAGACGCTTTTGGAGACGCTGTAGTTTATCATGACTTGCTTTCTGGCTTTTCTCGCGATCTTTATATCTTTGGGCTCGACTCTGAAGATTGCTAGCTCACTGAGCACTATCGAGTATACCCCGGAGCTAGTCGCTATTCAGGACTACTTCAAAGGCACCGCGCAAATCGTCAACGGTGGCGTTCCAAACCTCTTCAGCGACTCCAGTGTCGACCTCGCCGGAAATGCCGAGACCCAAGCACTACGAAACTACGCATCGCACAAGAACCTTCGCATCATTTACACCGTCGCCGAGGTCTACTATCGTATAGTCGCCAACTCAAAGTCGGGCATAAGCTCGCTCAAGGATCTGAAGGGAAAGAAGATTGGATCCATCCCTGGCACGTCCGCTACCTACTTTGTGCAGAAATATCTTGCAACAGTCGGTCTGAAGGAGTCGGACTACACTGTCGTCTCCGGCAACGTGTGCATGGCTGCCCCCTGTGGCTCGGGTACATTTCCATACATGCTTGCTCACGGCACGGTTGACGCAGTTGGAATGTGGGAGCCAACCGTCGAGTTGGCAGCTCAGGCGCTGGGCTCTAATTCAATCATGTTTGGAAATCAAACAGCCTACAGAGAAATATTCAATCTCCACACTACCGCCGAGAAGCTCAAAGACCCAGCGATGAGGAAGAACATCGTGGACTTCATTCGAGCATTGAATCAGTCAGAGAAAGTGTTTGATACAGAGCCAAGTACTATTCAACCTCGTGTTGCCTCCGCTCTTGGCATGAACACGACCTTGCTTCAGTCTATATGGTCTATTCATAAGTTCAAAGGCTCTATAGCACCCGATCTACTTGACGTCCTTGCCGAGGAAGACCAGTGGGTTGCCAAAGCAGATAGGCGAAGCGCAATATCGAGGAGTGACTTGGCTGGGCTTATTGATTCAAGTGTCTTGGCGGAGGCTTCAGGGACATGAAGACGTGTGAATAAGCAGTCAATCCAAGAGGCTTGTTTTTCTCTCTTGAAACATGACTGAGATATGATGTCTGGTTGCACCAATCGAATCCTATTGCCGATGCAATGGAAAAACCTAGAAGCGTGTCTTAATTTACAGATTGCCAATTCGTGTTATGATAGGTGACATATGCAACGTCCAATTAGCCTATACCAACTACCGCATCAACCCGCGGAAGGAGGAAGATCTCTGGGCCCAATAAGAAAGAAGATACTAAAAGGACAGCTTGACGGTGCCTGCTATCCTTGACTGAAAAGCGATGTCATTCCAATCTCTTTTCAACTTCAAGAAACCCTCTTGGCTGCGGATGGTCTATTATCCTTTGAAACTGCCGGCCTTCTATCGCTTGCAACCATGAAAATCAACGGCGGGATTGTCTCATACCTCATCCATACCGCGGCAGTGGTCGCTTTCAATTGGGATATTCTTAGTCACCCGATAGTGAAGGACTTTAAATGGGTGCGGCCATTTCCCGATGATGGGCTGCCGCCAGGGGGGTTCAATGTGCCCTGCCAAGCGATAGGCACGTTTAAGGCACACCAGCACAAGCTCTCCGATCTCAAGAATGCCGAGTCGCCGTGGGCTGGGGTTGTAGAGTCGATGATAAATGGGCACATGTATGCAGGAAGCTGGGACGGCGTCGACCATAAGCACGATAAACGAGAAATCATCGTGATGGAGTACAAGGATGTTCCGGCGCCGGTACTGGATTGGATAGACGCGCAGCAGCATGATGCGGAGAACGGCAAACCATGGCTATTTAGTGTGTACGAGAAGCCGAAGCCTGACAAGGACGATGGTCCAAGGGGCGGCGAGCCCAAGTGGGCTCCAGCCAAGGGAGGAGATGCACGCGACGAAGACAAGGTGCTAGTTTTCCCTGCCGGTGCAATCTATGAGATACTTCCCCTGTGGGTAGCTAAGGGAAGCAACTGTGAAGGTATGCATTCCTCCTGCTGCAGAGAACATTGCATACATTGCATATACTGACTCGATCTTTGAAGCTGAGCTGTTAGATTTGTCGAAGTACGGCCCTCAGGCCACCGATGACGGGGTAATTGCTTGGCCAATAGACCACGAATGGCCAGATCCAAAACACGGAAAGACGGAGATCACGTTCAAAATCAAAGCTTACCATGTGCTAGAGACTCCAGAAGGAAGAGCGCATAGGCTGTTTTGGGAGAAGGCCCATTTGTCAATCCGGAGACATGAGAGAAGACAAAAGAGGAAAGAGAGGGAAGAGGCAAGAAAACAATTGCAGATGGATGAGAGATCTGAAAGGATCAAGGATGAACTCTAGATGAAATATCTGGCCCTATTCAAAACAGCTTCGGTTCGACCTAATCCTAAAACGTCCTTTCCAAGTATGGCACAGAGATTTGGTATTGCAATATTGTCAAGGGACGTTTTGATGAATCTTGTCTAACATGGTATCAATAAATTGCCGTATTTTTGGAGAATATCTCAGAAGCCACGCCACTATGGTATATTCAAATCAACGCGAATTCGGGATATAATACCGAAGAGCTGCCATCGGCCAGCGTTGAAGCACCTGAACTCCTCGCTGCCAACCCAAATATGTACTTAGGAATTCAAGCTTCAAATTTAAATCACATATTGACACTATCAGGCAATTTGTTGAGTTAGCTGACAAAGGGCCTATCGTAACAGTTGTCAGTGAGAAAGGGAAGCACAACTTACGGTCGGGGAACCTCAGTGTCCATCTCTCTCAACTTTAGGTCCCGGGCTGCTCTTTCCTCATCAAACATAACAACCAGTTCTGCGTGTCCCCGTTGAGTGGCAAGACTCCATGGCGTATCGCCGTCCACGTCGATATTGTCAAGATCTGCGCCGTGGTCGAGAAGAAGTCTCGCAATGGCTTTGTGTCCGCCGTAACCGCACATGCTGAGAGCTGACCAACCCCATGTATCGCGGGCGTTGACGTCTTTACCGACACTGATAAGCCTTGCGACTTTCTCGATATCTCCGTCGCTAGCCGCCTGGACAATAGCAGTGTCTTTCTTGAACAATTTCTGTAGAAGCGCACCCGGGTCCTTCTTCTTCTTGACCTTTGGTGTCACTAACGGCTCCACAGACATATAGTCCAAAATGTCTCCCACAGATCGATTTGTCCGCTGCTGCTGTAGCTCTTTCTCAAAATCTGCGTTTGCGGTGTTGAGGGATAGGACACTCGACCTTCGAATAGACTCTCCACTGCCATAGCCGGAGTCACTGGGCGGAACAAGCGAAGATCGAGATGGCCATTGCTCGAGCAACACATTCGGACATGAGAGGGAGCGACCCTGATCTGTGTTTGGGGGTGGTGATCGTTCCTCCATGGATCCTTCTGACAAGGCAGTCTTCATCCAGTCGCGGATGAAATCGCGGTTCTCCTCCACTACGACGTTACTTATCCCGATATCCTCCAACTCTCGTCGTAGCTCCGCCCAGACATCAGGAGAGTCGATGGTCTCCACAACATCCTTGGTACTTATAACGGAGCCCTCGCGGAGACCGGCCTGAACCTCATCCACCAGCTTGTTAAGTTTCTTCTCCATGCGTACATGCGATGAACTAAACCGTGAGGTTAGTACTTGACGATGAGTGATTGATTCATTCCTAGCACGGCGATGATCTCGAGCGAGCGCCGTTCTTTCGTTTAAAAAGAAAGCGAAAAAGGACATCAAGCTTACTTGAGCAATGTTGTGTTGAAGGCGTTGAGAAGCGTGACGGAAGACACAACCCTTTGACGCAGGTCTGATATGTCGCGGAGTCCGAAGCGCACACGATCCCATGCGCGCTGTGCCTGAGTACCTAAGCTTTGATATTTATTCACCAGTTCTTCCAGATCGCGCAATGTCTGGAGACACCCTGAGCAGATGATGTTCAAACGATTCCGGCGCGACACCTCTAGGCCCGTGTGTTCTGTCAGATAGTCGGAAGTCTCGCGCAGAACAGCGTCCAGCGACATAAGCTCATGGGACAGGTTCCGGAAGTCATCACCAGAATCTTTGCATGCCTTGTATAATTTCCACGCCAAACTCGTCACCATCACCAGGTCGCCAACACCGAAACCAAGACTCATGCTTGGCGTTTGATGATTCTTTGGTCCGTGATTCGAATGCCAAGTGGGGGTTTCTCGAGTGTGTTTGTGCGTTGAATGGTGCAGGAGATGGCTTGTGCTGTGGCGGCCGTTGAAGCTGCGAGGCGCGAGGGGTTCATGTAAGTAGTTATGCCAGCCACAAGTACGGAGATCTGGGCCAGACCTCTCTTCCTGCAAATAGGGACGGAATCGGAGCGGGAAATCTGCCTTCTGGCTGGCTTGTGTCTCTCCCCCCAGGAATGATCACTGAGTCTTCCACTGGCTGTTTCGGAAAGCGTGCGGGGCACTGCCTCAGCCGCACCGTTATGAGGAGGGGGGACTCTTCAACTCTTGGCCAATGGATGTGGTTCAGGGTCAATATTCCGGAGGCACGATGCTTCTTTCGGGAACGGCCCCTTGCTTTCCTATCCTTGAACGCGTTGACCGGATGGTCTTAGCACAAAGGGGGATCATTCGCTAGAGTGACGGACTCGATAGAACATCGAGGGGTTCCCTAGGCCCTTCGTGAATTGGTGGTGGCACAGCATCTTCCAAGCCAAGATACAACAGTACGCCCATGCGGCAAAGAAGACGACTACGACGGCAATGGTTAGCGGAGAAGCACTGGAGAGGGTGATCGGCGGTCTCGCTTGTCTCTTAGGAAACTCATGAATGATTTCTGCTTGGATTCTTCTGTCTAGCCGTAATGCCGCGACATTTAGTGCGCAAGTTGGAACGCCACAAGCGCTTAGCTGCGTACGAGTATCCGGTTACGGCGGAAGACGCTCTGAATCCTGAAAGCCGAAAGTGATTGAAGCTCACTTTAGAAGGCATCAGTTCCTGGGTGAGAGATTCATGCAGAAAGATGAGAGCAACTAAGGCAATGATATCAAAAGCATGGGCCAGCTTGACTGGCACGGTCCTTGCTGTCACCACCGGGACGGCACGAGAGGCTAAGCAAGACATTGGGGCGAAGCACCTAACTAGCGGCAGTCCAAGTATCAGCATTATCAGCCGGTTGCCTCTCACTAACGTTAGTGCACCAGGCGTTGGGTCGATTTGGGCCTCTGGACCAATCTGCCTACCGAATTGCCCACAGTGCCGGCGGCCGCTGAAGAATTGCGATCAAAACCACACATCTGGAACTAAGTAGGAAGCTGAAGAGCTGCGCACCCGATATGGACGAGTGTCATTTAAAGTGAAGAGTCTCGCAGCGTCATTGTGAGACCAAAGTTGTCGTGCTCCCCCTTTTGATGACCTCACGCAAGGCACTATGGGAAAGTCGTTCGAAAGTAGCCCTAGCAAGCCCCGGCATGTTGGCATCGTGGGCGCGGGGATCTCAGGCCTCCGCTGTGCCGACAAGCTGCTGTCTCAGGGCTTTGAAGTCACCATTATTGAAGCTAGAGACAGAATTGGAGGACGGGTACAGTAGCCGTATTCCCCATTGCCGCTCACGCACTCAATCTAACTGTTCGGCAGATATGCCAGTCTGAAGGATTGGGATATATAGTAGATATGTCAGTAGAATTGGCTTTTGTTATCCCTGCCATATCTGACACAAAGACTTAGTGGCCCTAATTGGATACACGCGTGGACAGACTCGGAAGTTCCACATCCGATTTACCATGCGGCCACAGCGACCAGCACGCCGCTGCATCACTGGAATAACAAGCAGCTGATCTATGACTCTGCCGGTGAACCTCTTCCAGACGAAGTAACGGATCGCTTATCGTCGCTGCTGTGGGAAATCATAGAGGAAGCATTTAACTTCAGCCAAAAAGCGCACGATGATAGCAGCGAAGAGGCTGTTAGGATCCCTGCTGAACAGTCCCTGTATGACTTCATCAGTAGCAAGGCGAAGGACCTTGTGTCTGATGAACGAGAACGTTCACTTCTCATTCAGATGAGCGAGATGTTTGGGGCGTATGTGGGCGAACCAGTGTGGAGGCAGAGTCTGAGGTTTGCTTGGATGGAGGAATGCTGTGGTGGCGGTAAGTCGCGGAGTTCGCAAGTCTTAATACATTGTTGACACTGATATCCAAGATGAAATGTTTGTTGAATCAAACTACGCCGCCATACTCAGATACATTGCCAGCCCTGCCCTAAAGGGGGCTCAAATCTTGCTCGGAAAGCGCGTCACTTCAATTACAAGCCCTGAAAGTCGATCGTCGGGAAACAAAGTTATTGTCCAATCCAATGGAGCGGAGACATTCTCCTTCGACGAAGTCGTCATGACGGCACCTCTTGGCTGGCTAAAACACAACCTTGACGTATTCTCGCCACCTCTCCCCAAACGACTCTCATCGGCTGTTGGTAACTTAGGGTTGTCACAGCTGGAGAAAGTGTTCATCACCTTCCCGTCGGTATTCTGGAATTCTGATCCAGCCGCCGACACCTTCCCATGCTATGTCAACTGGCTCACACCAAGTTACGCCGGAGACAGCAATCCGGAAGCTTGGCCCCAAGAGATCTGGGATCTCTCTACTTTTAGATCACCGCATAATCATCCTACCATTCTATTCTACCTTTACGGTGATTGCTCTCGATACATTGTCAATATGATTCATGGCAAGTCTCCGGCAGAGAAATTTCGTCTTCTCGATGAATTTTTCCACCCGTACTACTCCAGACTTCCATGTTACTCGGCTGACAATGAGTCCTGCACACCCAAGGCTATCCTGGCAACTGAATGGTTAAAAGACGAGCTTGCCGGCGGTGCAAGTTACTGCAATTTCCCAGTAGGCACGGAAGCTGCAGATCAAGATGTCCTTGCCTTCAGGCAAGGGTGCAGTGAGCGGCGCTTATGGTTCTGTGGCGAGCATGCCGCTCCGTTCGAGGAGTGTGGCACTGTTGCAGGGGCTTATTTGAGCGGAGAACATGCCGCAAATAACATTTTGAATATATACGGGCAGGGATAGAAGTCTCATCTGAGAGATGAGATCTTAGTCTTGATGATATCTTTGGGATTGTGCTTCCCTTGTTCTAAACTTATGGATCGCGAGATAGCCACATCCTGTTGAATACCCGAAGGATGTAGATGAGCAAGTTTCGTTGATAGTCTTAAAGCTGGTTGTCCTTGGAGAGCACCGCTATTTACAATGATCTATTGATGTCTGCCCACGACTAACTGGCAGCGCCTTCAAATTCAATCTTGTCTCAAGCAGTCTCCCGGTGGCTATGCTGTGATGCAGTCTCCACAAGCTCCATGTTGGCCTTGTCGGCATCTACTACACCCGCTGCCTGAACATCCAAGTCCGTCAGCAGGACAACTTTGTCGCCAAATGCTGCTGCGATCTCTTCCAGAGTCTTCTGTTTTGTCTCGCTGTTGTCACCGTCTTAGCGCTACACTAGTTCGAATACAAAAGAGGAAACTCACGGGAAATAGAAGTATGCAACCACGAGGAAGAAAGCCGTACACACAACAAACACGTAGTAGTAATTCTCGTGAATGTTCGCAAACGCGCTGGGGCCAGCTTCAGTGACTATAATCGGTTAGAACAGGGCGGTTCATACTGGGACGAACAAGAGAGGGAACGTACTCGCAACATTGACAATAAAATGAGACGCAGAAGCGATGCCCATGATCTTGCTTCGTAGAGCCATTGGTAGAACTTCGGCGCCGTATAGCCAAGTTGTGCTATTAAGCATACCATCTGCACAATGTTAGCTTATGGAAAACACGCTTGTGGGAAAGTGAGAGAAAGTCAGGGGCTTGCATACAGTAGTTGACAACGAAGAGATAGATGCCGAGCACAGCAAAGCCCTTTCCAACTCTGTTCTCGGTGTTTTGAAACTCACGTTGCATCACTGCAGCGTAGATCTCGATAAGAATAATTCCGCCAAGGCCAGTCAGAATCATCCTATCCAAGCGTCAGTGCCATTCACAGATTGCTCGATACTGTTTGACTGACTTTCGCCGACCCCATTGATCAGTGAGGAATTTGGTTGTTAAGGCATTGGACAGGAAAGCCATGGTACCGTACACACCTGCCAAGGCAAGAATCGTCTTGGACTCGATCCCCAACGACTTGTATAAGATAGCTATATGAAAATTAATTAGTATAGCGATACAGGAACAATCAGATAGCGAGGTGTACTTTGATAATACTACAAGAAGTAGATGTTAGTGTGTGCCCTATGACTTGATATTATTAGCGTGTCTTACCTGGATGACGTTGACTCCTGTCAAACTTGTCATAGTCTGTACAGCAATAGAGACAAGAGCTCGGTGTCGGAACAGCCTGAATATCTCCTTGTATGACTTGATCTCACGTTCCATCTCGAACTCTATCTGAGCTCTCATGAGGGCGAACTCTTCGTGGACCTCATGAGATTGAAGATCACGTCGGATTTTGATGAATTCGGTACGAGCCTGCTCAAATTTCCCAGCTCGAATAAGCTGCCGCGGGGAATTGGGCATAAAAGTCGCAAGACCAATGAACATGACCACACCCCACGGCACCTGTATACCCAAGGGTAGGCGCCATTGGGTTGGTCCGTACGGTGCGTAAGAGCAGGAGAATCCCACCCAGTTACTCATCATCGTTCCAAAGGAGATACCGCATCCAGATATTCCACCGATCAGGCCACGGTGCTTCGGCGAGGAGATCTCGCTAAGGTAGATAGGGACTGTCGATACCATTCCACTATGACATGAGGAGGTGATTAGTCTGACGGCTATCGTAGTATAATCAATTAGTAGCCTTACCCAACAGCGATACCTGCCAGAACACGACCTGCCAGGAACATGCCAATGTTTTGCGATGCAGTCTGGATGACCGTTCCGATAGTGACAATTATACACATTAATTGCACTGCAATGTATAAATTAGTGATGAACCTCCCAGGGCAAAGAAATGGTGAATCAAGCTCTGTGTCTATGAGTGAAATGTTACTCACTGAATCGAATACGACCAAGGGTATCACCGATGGCTGTCTGCATCAAAGCACCAACAGCTTCACCGGCAATATAAACAGCAACAACCTAAAGCACATTCAGAATGGCACCGGTGATAGCAAGGGGCGAGTTTCAATCTTACGGCTCCAGTGAGGCCTTTGGAAGGGTTTCCCATGTAATCAATCCAGCTTTGATGCGCGATGGCTAAGATGTTCATTAGTTCAAGATATCTTGTCTTTGAGAACTCGTATAACTTACTTGTGGTAGCAATGCCCGTGTCAAAGCCCTGCATAGTGTTAACAGATGCGCATATGCAAAACCGATCGCTTGGAGGCTTACAAAGAGAAACGTGCCGATTGCGGCGAATAGCGCAATGCCGAAAGTATAGGCACCTGAGCCCGCCATGGTGATCTGCAAGAGAGATATAGAAGGAACCCCTTGTGTAAGATTCAAACTCAGTAGAGTAGAAAAACTCCTTCTATCCCTCCTTGACAGATGTTTCTATAAGGGTCTGAAAAGAAGCGGAAGGACCACACACGCGAAGGGGGACTCATGGCACAATTTGAATGATCATCTCGAGTACTCGGGGGTCAAACCCCGAAGGCGCACTACTAAGGCAAGTAAGGACATTGAAATTGTCAGCAGACCACCAAGACTAACCTGGAGAGTTGGCGATATCTTCCCCACCGATCCACCTGTCCCCCACAGAGATGTGAGTCCGAGACCAGTACTGTGCCGTATCTCTGTTTGCTCCCCGCATTCCTTGCCAGCCTCTGCGTCATCAGTGGATGGCACTCGCCTGGGAAGATCCACAGCAGCGGTGTCGCTGGAGATAACCCCGAATTGGGGCAAGATTTGGGTGGCGGGAATAAGAGCCAAGAGCACTAGCACAATCACATCAAAAATGTTCCCCCAACTTTGCAACGCTATCGGAAGCACTGAACCGGAGATCAGACCGTCTCGGCTTGTCCAGAGACGCAGGAACGATGCATTGGCAGTTGAACGAAGATGATATTGTGGCCCGACCTTAACTCGTGGCTGATCCAAACAACAAGACTTAGATGTGATCTCTGCAAACGATGCCCTACCGAGCAACGAAAGACTTTCCCGCAAGCGAACGGCACAGTACGACGGTCCTCGGCCGGGTGCCTGTGCTTGGCACGTGTGGTGCCTGGTCCGGCTTTCCTAGATGGGAGACCCGAGCTGTCATCCTTGAGACATGACCCTGGTTAGCTTCGCTTTCGGTGTTGAGTAGTCAGAACTTAATCACCATGGCAAGCAAATCATGAGAAGCTGCTCGTGTTGAGTCACGGTTAGTGAGGAGCCCGATGCCTCGTGCAGCCCAGACTGTGTTGGTATGGGCCACTGGTCTCGGCTAACAACGTGGAATATTTGGTCCTCGTTCCTGAATATCGGATGCTGACCAAGATGTTGCGCCCCTGTACCGAGGAAACGACGTCTTTGCAGTCTAAACAGCTGAAGTGAAGACATTACTGTTGAAGTTGGTGTTGTGTTCATTGGGAAACAGTCCATCTCGAGATGCTGGTTCAAGTCTATAGAATTTAATGATTGCAAAGGATTGACATGCTATATCTCATATGGCGCATTTAAACAGAGAATAGCCTCGACCTGCTCAACGATAAGACTATTCTTTCGGCTGGCATAAAGCTGTCTCAGGACTCACCAGGTGCTTATATCAACCTTTGGAAGCCTCCAGGACTATCATCAACAGAAGTCGAGCGAATATTGTAAGTAAAGCAACTCAAAGATCTAAGCAGGACGATGGTGTGTCAGGCAATGGTGCAATCGCGCACCAATTGGCGACGGAAGGCGCTGGATTAAGTCCTGACTCTTCACTTATGTGTTGATGCTTCACTACACCAGGAGTCGAGAAAACTTGACTACTTTATTGAGAACATTTTAAGTTGAGAGGAAGTTACGTGGGAGTTACTTCCCAATTTGCACTTCTATCATCACAAGAAATTGACACAAGTGGCAGTCGCACCTTCTGCTTGATACATGACGATAGATGGAAAGTACCTGGGCTTGCACCTCCCCACGATGATTCAATATCTAACGGCCAAGTCTTGACCTCGGAGCTTCTACTCCTATTGCCCACACGTGTTGTTTCTCCTCTCCTCCAATCCATTGCTTCTCCTCCAGGGTGCCACATCATCATCCACTAGCAAACACAAGCTACATTTTATCGAGCAGCTTTCTAGTTCTGCTTGGCTCTATTGCGCTTGTTGCTCAGTTTGTTTATTCGACAAAACAAATAGAGGTCAATATACGAGCCACGACAACACCGAGCATCGGAGCTTGCGACGGCAAATAGATACATCTCGCCCTCGCCTTGGTGTTGATCTCAAGACGATGTTCTGGCCACGCCCAAGTCTCTTGCGCCCACTCCTCACCCTCAGCAATGTTCTCCTCTGGTGCTCGGCTGCCGTTGTTCTCTTCATCCTCGCTCATTTCGTCCAGAACTTCGAATCATCTGTTCGCAATGGCGGAGGGCCCTCTGCAGGCACTATCATCGGCATCATCATTGTGAGCATCCAGACTCCTGCACCTGATGCCGATGCAACGCGTTCAAGATCTACCGCTGACTGCCCATTAGGCCGGAGGAACCATCCTGGCTGCTGTGGTCGGCCTCTTGCTGAGCACCCGCGCCACCTACCGCGGGCGAATGCTTCCATTTAGCGTGATGCTCTCCTACATCTGGCTGGCCGCCGCTGTCACCGCGGACACGCGTAGAAAATCCATCTGCAGCTTCACACCCGATTGGTGTCAGAGAATCCGCGTGGCGGAGGCGTTCAGTTGGCTTGCATTGTATGTTTTCCTTGCATTGCAACGCGGGCCAGCCAGTCTGGTGTTAACTCTCGTGTCAGCGTCTTCGCCTTGAGCAACGTCCTCCTCGATATACTCATCTATGGGTGGCATCTTGTTCCCAACATTCCCGACGCTTTGCCCCCGGTGGGCGCGCCTCTCGTGGACAAGCGCTTGCCAGGAACTGCAGGAGCCGTTCCGCCAGTGACCGCACCGGCTGTGGCACCCGCTACGGCACCAGCTGTCCCGGTCTGATCCCTTCGGCCTAATGCCGCAAAAGCGTACGAAATCAGAGAAGAAATGGTAAATGTCATCCCACAGATGTTCATGAGTTGTAATGCCTTTGGCGGACAATGGTAGGGCTGGATGCGAAAACTTATTCAGAATGACAAATTCATGGGTGCAATGGCTGATTATGGCAATGAGGTGGTTGGCAAAACCCCGAAAAGTTCGTGCTGCGAAGGCTTTATGGCGTCGTCATTGATTATCACTGCTTTGCTGTTGGGAACGGGACTGTATAAATTGCTTGTTGTTTTTGTTGCTCATTAATACCTAGAAGGTAGTCATACAATCGTAATCGCACACCTAAAATACACTCTACCAGGACTCCTTTAAGTTCGGCCTCTATGCCTTTGCTTTTGTGTGTCTATGTTTGTATTACTTCCGAAGCCATCCTTTGATGGACTGGACGGCAGAGTCGTATTCGATTTGCACCTCCTTGATCGGTGCCATGGGCAAAGGCTTGTCGAAGGCATGCTTGGCCTCCTTCACGACCCGGACCTCAACCGGCTTGTCCTTGCCCCTTAGGCGCTCGGCAAACGTGTGGCCCTCTGCTAGCAGCATGTCGTGCTCGCAGAGGCACAGATGCAGCGGCGGGAAGCGCTCCAGCATCTCATCGGGCATGAGGCCGGGCGACAGGCGGGGATCGTCTCGCTTCTCGCGCGGGATCGGCGGGTACACGTAGGAGGCGTCGAAGAGGTCGGTCAGGTTCTTGGGGAGCGTGAGCTCGGGCTTGACGCTGCACTGGCGCTTCTTGGGCCGGCTGATGGACCAGTCGAGAAGCGGGTAGAAGAGGGCCATGCCGGCGATGTTTGGAACGGGTGACGACAGCTTGTAGTTCCACCTCTTGGGATCTTGTAGTAGAGCCCAGCTGGCCGGGGCCAGCGAGCCGCCTGCTGAGAAGCCGGTGAGGATGATTCGATCCCTGTCGATGCCGAACTCGTCTGCCCGCTTGGAGATTTGTAGAATGGCGTCGGCACAATCCTCGACAGGCGTTGGGAAGGGGTAGCTGGGTGCTAGGCGGTAGTTGACGGAGAAGACGACAGCGTCGAGGTCCTTCATCGCCGAGTCTGCCCACCTCGCATCGTCCGTGCCGTTGCCCAGGACGAAGCCCCCGCCGTGGAAATTGATGATGGCCGTCCTCTTCAGCCCGATCTTCTTCCTAGGTATCCAGACCTCCACTCTCAGCTTCTGCTTGCCCTTCCACTCGGGTGATAGCGTGGAGTCGAGCCATATGATCTTGGTGGGCGAGGGGGCGACGGGGGTTTGCCTATTGGCTATGCTGAAGGCGAGAGAGGCGGCAGAGCGGATGCCGTATGCGCGGGCGGAGAGAACCCATCGGGAGCTCTCCTCGAGGGGGTTTGCGTAGTCCTCGCCGGTCGGGTCGAGCTGCTTCTCGAGTGTGGAGGATAGGGAGGGGGCGAGAGCGGCCGCCTCTTGGATGTAGGGCTCAAGGTTGGACATTGTTATCGATCGAGGGACAATAGCCAAGAGAAAGCGCGCGAGGGTGTTGTATACAAAAAAGCAGTCGAAATGCAGTTGCGTGGTGGGCCGGTTGTGGTGATTACTTACTGCGGTCTTCCATCACTCTCTTTTTGAGGCAAAAGAGACAAAGGAAAGAGAAGAAGGGATAAGAAGAAACGAATGCGAGGGTTTGGTAATTAAGGCTGTGACATCGATGAGGAAATCGAGTGGAAGCCAAGATCGTTCCAGAATGAATGCAGCAAATGCAGATGCAGATGCGGCAGCAGATGTAACCATTTGGATTCAATCGACCGAATCACCTCACACTGCACTCGAGATGGCCTGTCGTGAATGGACGGTGCCCGGACTGGACCCTGCTGCGCCCCCTGGTGCGAGTACGTCACGATATGCCAGTGATACGCCAGTGAGGGCGATTGGATCTGCTCCTTGGCAAGATTCGTGAATGGCGGGCCTTTTCTGTTGCATCACCCGATGAGGTGGGTGGCCCGTTCCCCGTTTCTCGAATGGCCGGGATTCAGTCCCGTTTCCACCTGGGCAGTGACCAAGAGATGGCGAGCCAATGATGTCAGCGTCCAGAGCCAAGGTGGGGAAAAAAGTCGGATCTTCATTGTGCCGGCGGGGGCTCGGGCAGCATCCACCGATAACGTTAGCGTTAACGTCAACGGTAGCCTTCAACGTTCAATGCTGATAACGCTGCTGCCGGCCCGTCGCGTGGGACCTGCTCACCTGCCAACAGCTGCTGGCCACCGCTGCTTTGATTAGTCTACACTTGGGCAGTCTACTCAAGAGAGCAGATCTCGAGAAGCTCAGATTGTCTTGGGTTAATACGTCTGCCACTACTTCAATGCGTTCACGCTGAGCTCGTCTGGGATTTACCACACCTGAGACACGAGACGTTGAGCATCTGTGTTGTCGGTGCTGATTCGGCGGGAGGTCGGAATGACCCCAAACCACCGAGCCGCCCGCCCATGTCGCGTCAGCAAAGTCTATTAATCATCTTCTGTGTTAGGAAGCTGGGATTCCGACACGAACGGACACTGCCACGATCTAAACTTTCGCCCACCATGCCCAAAACAGATTAGGACAGCGAGCGTACATGTCAAATCTTGTCGCACTCGCTTCTCAAAAGAGGCTCGTCACGCCCTCTCGGAATCGCCAAGCACCGTCCTTGAGGGGCAGACGCGTAAGAGGAGGATCATGATGGAATACACTGTATAACAGAGGCGCAGATGGGATGGAATACTGGCGGGAGCGAGACCGACAGACCTGGCATGCCATTTTCTCATCGACCAGATTCCGGCGCGGGTCAAGATATCCCTCCGAACGGCTTGATAGGCGATGCATCGACCATTGCGAGTCAACGCCGCCGAACACCGCGGACTTTTATCATCCTCACCCCCCGTGTCCGGTCCGGCGGTCCTTCTCGTTTGCCCGGCGGCACCCGCCTTTGAGGTAGGAATTGCCAGAACAGCCCGCGACATCTACCGTCACGATCGCACCGCGTTACATTCGAGGTAGGGACCCGGGCGCATAGGCAACCTTTAATCGTAGAGGACACGCCCACTCCAAGTCACTGCTTCGCCGTCGCCTAGCCACTGGCAAATCTATGATATTGGGAAGACCGAGGAGACAAATGGCCATCTAAGGTTCCGCGTAAGGTAGAGCACTCGTCTCTCCAGCGCTCCTGCGTCACTAGCACGGCCACGCCATTGTCTGTAGTCGTAAAGCTGGCTTAATAGGGTCGACTGGTTGAATTTCCACTATTTCAAGCTATCACTCATCCGACTACACATGGACGAATGGTGATCAGAGCAGCCACTGAACTCACCGAACTCGTGCGTAGTTTTGCTAGAGATGAATGGCTGTAGTACCCTCGAACGGTCGTTGACTTGTCCCTCCAAGTTCATTGTGCAAACATGTGACTCATTTCCCATGCCAACTCCAGTATAGTAGTGTACCCTGGTAGCTCATCATCATACACAGCACTCACACGTAGGTCTTCAGAGCCTGAAGTGCCATTTGTCTCAAATGTGAAGAAGGCCCTCCTCCAAAGGGTACTGTACCAACGTGCACGAGCCATTGAAGCCTGGAGATGCCTAGTACCAGGGAGTTTTGGCGGGGGTCTAATTCCAGGCTGCGAGGCACAGCAACCCCTGGCTCATAATGCCTGTGCAGCGGTAACCCCTGAAAACTAAGCATTTAAATATGCTTCTTTGCACCTATCCCTCATCGCTGGAGCTCCTCGAAGGAAGGCGATACTTCGTTTTGTCATTCTCATCTTTTCCTCGAGGGAAGTTTGAGGATGGGTTATTCAGAAGTGTACTGTCACATCTGCGGCATCAGCTTCAATGTCGGCCGCATCCGCCGCCCAGACGAGCCGAGAACCGCAGCGTGGACCGGCCAGGGCGGCCTTCCAGGGGACACTTACATCGAAGATGATGACTGGAGATCTCGACAATGTAAAGACTCGGGTTGTATGATAGCCAATAGACGGCCCGAGAAACCATTGGAGGAGCGAGGGGATGGTATCAGCGAGCTCGACGGCGAGGACTCGGGCTTTGAATACGTCGACGAGGAGATGGATGAGACTGAGCCTTATGAATTTGACACTCCACCGGAAAGTATAGCCGACGAGATGGACATCGACACAGACATGGACATGGAAGGTGATGCTGCAGATTCAGAAAACGAGGAAGCCTCACCTGATGCCATATATCAAGACTTCGTTCGCTCGCTGTCGGGGAATCGTGCTTCGTCTCCGACGCCGCGAGAGGAAATGCTCCCTCAAGTCAACGAGGCCAACGAGCGCCCGTTCCAAAACGTTTCTGGAGATCTTCTCGAGCACATAGCCGGTCCCGACTGTCAGCAAACTGCGGGATACAACGGACACAATATCACCGCCGAAGAGATGCGCGGCTGCTACACGGCTCAGTGCCTAGTGCCCAAGCCAAGTTGGTGGCATCCTGAGCCTGATGACGAGGATTTCGAAGCCACGGCAGACTTCTTCCTCAGCGGCTTGACGGACTTGATGCCGAGCCGAGACTATAGTGACCCAACAGTCATCCCCGTACGGCACGGTTGCAATTTGCCAAGGACGGATAACAACTTCTTTGACGAGAACATCGCTCATGAAGTGGCGATGCCATTTCACCCTACTTGTCTTGAAGTGTACAAGCGTGCCTCGGTCTGGAGGACTGGCGAGGTCAAAATGCAAGACTTGATGGACTGGTACCGTCTTGAGGCGGATTTCCTTCAATTTGACGCCTTTCCCAGAGACATAGCAGCTAAACGCGGAATGGAGCAGATGTGGAGGCACAACCCCGGTGATGAGTTTCTTGCTGCGAATCCGTGCTTTCTGCCAAAATTGGGACCTATACTAGAATCCGTCACCGCTTCCAAGTCGGTAGACTTGGATTATCATCGGGCTGCGTTCGACCTGCAAGACCTGGATAGTGCCCTACGGCTCAATCCAAGCGACTCGTTCGCATGTCTACCACCGGAGCTCCGATACCAATTGCTATCATACCTCGGCCCAAAGGACATCGGGAATCTACGTCTTGTCTCACGAGCCTTTCGACAGCTGCCCCAGTCGTTCTTCCATCGGCTCCTCCTCCAGCACATGCCGTGGCTGTGGGAAGCATGGTCTCATCTACCTTACTCCTTCTGGGCAACTACTTCCGCTTGGAACCTTCGACAAGAGGACAATGCGTGGCAGGAAGAGAAGGACGAATTCGATATCATCATACACATCCTTGTAAACGAGGGTGGAAATGAGGCTGCTCTGCAAGCAGTCAGAGCGAAGATAGAAGCTCGCAAACTCGAGATGCAGAAGTCCCGTCGGAGTATCGACACACCATTTCTGCCAAAGTCTCCGACCAATTGGCGGCAATTAGCTGAGGATATTGCGACCCAGTGGAAGGACCTCAAAGGCCTCAGGAACAGAGCCAGGATCTGGAAGGACTGTGAAGAGATTCTTGACAGGATCGAGAGACACCGCGCGAATGGAAGAATGGGAAATGGAATCGTTGTTGATCCAAAAGCAACTTGTCAGGAGTATTATAACATTACCAGGAGGAAAAATCAGGCGTGGCACAACTACGTGAAGGCAGGGAAGCCTAGAGATGAGGAGTATCGTTGGGAGGAATGGGTCGACAGATAGCAACTCACGATGTTCTCTATATATGTGAGTACTTGGACTAATTAACGGCTTCAACGTCTTGAATCTGGCACGAAAAGCGTGAAGCCTTCGGTTCGATCTATATGGCGAGTGCAGATGGCCACACCAGGTTGGTTGTGGTTCGGGAACAGCATCCGCGGGAAGGTATCCCGAACAGGTCGCATATCATACCAATGGCATCACCAACCCAATACGCATGGCACAAACTCATCTATCTTTTTCAAACCCCTAGGTCAAGGCAAAGCCGTCGCTGTACTCAATATGTCGGGATTAGTGGCCCTTGACACTTTCGACCCAGAAGGCACCAAATACATGCGCGAGATATTCCCAGATATCATTGAGCAAGGTCATCCTCTTCACGAGACGTGGCCTGACCATGCAGTCGGCCTCTTTGTTGCAAAGAGCCGAGTCACGGCCGACATGTTAGGTCGCGCAAAGAAGCTCAAGTTTATTGTCAGACATGGGGCAGGGTATGATAACATCGATGCAGACGCTTGCCAGAAGAATGGGATCATATTATGCAACCTTCCAGGAATCAGTGTCAGCCCGCCTTGTGTAATCGCAACATCAAAAAGACTAATAGGATTTAGGCGATGAATGTTGCAGAAGTAACACTTGCACTCGTAGGCGCCTGCGCCAAGAATCTCGTCGAAGTCTCACGGCAGCTAAGGGCAGGCGAGAAATTGAACAAGAAGTGGAAAAGCTTATATTCTGCATCATTGCTCACGGGCAAGACTTTCGGCATCGTTGGCGGAGGTAGGATAGGCCAGCTCACGGCTCAGAAGTTGTAAGCGACTCTTCATTAGCTCTTTGAGTGATATAGGTTTGTTGACGACTCGAAAAGTCTTGGTGCCTTTGATGGAAAGATCCTCATGTTCGTGCATCATGACTTTAACACCACATGGTCTATTGAACTCACAGTCATAGGTTTGATCCTTACATACCAGCAGACGGCACGAGTCCTTGGGGCAAGATACCTCATGTTCGGGTGAGCTCATTAGAGGAGATGCTACCTATGGTTGATGTCTTGTCACTCCACGTCCCCCTACTTCCTACGACAAAGAACTTGATCACACTACCACTACTAAAGACAATGAAGCCGACCGCAACACTCATCAATGTTGCTCGGGGCGGGGTTGTCAACGAAGAGGATCTTTGGCAGGCTCTGAGGGAGGGCATCATTGCATCTGCAGGGGTTGATGCGTGGGTCAGCGAGCCACCTACAAGGGACGTCTACGGGGACGTCTTTGACCTGGAAAACCTAATAATGATTCCTCATATTGGCGGATCGCCTGCGGAGGTACAGACAGCTACATGTATAAGCATGGTGGATCACATGAAGGAAATGCTGGACGGAGAGCCCCCTAGAGATAGAGTGGCGTAGTGATTCAGCTACAGCATATTTCCGAACTACGGATCATATTCGAGATCATAAACCATGGTCCTGGCGCAAATCTCCTCTCTGATCTTGTGTACCCTGAGACCTCGTCAGTTAATATCAATTCGCGACCGGCATTGTCCGAGTCTTTAATTGACACTCTGGGCGGAAGGGAAGACTCACGCTAGGTGAGCTGGATGTTCAGCATAGACCTTGAGGGTTTCGGGCTTGTCTAAGATGGCAACTAGACCCATATCATAGCCCAGAGATCGGTGTGCGGTGCTGGCATGCGGCGGGTTCAGGTCAACCCTTATCAAGCCGGGAATTTGGCCAACCATCGACTGCGCGAGCTTCTTCCACTCAGAAAGGACCTCCGAAGTGACTCCAGGCTTCAACTCAAAGAGTACTGTTGATGAGATGTGCGTGTCAGTACTCATGCGAACTACCTAAGCCTCCCGGGAGGGTGGGCATTGCTGAGTGGGCTGGCAAGATACTGACTGACCCATATGGTAGACTGCCATTGTTCTCGCAAGATTGGATTTAGATGAGGAAGGGTAGGGTTATGCCCGCGATGTAGATGGAGGATCGTGTAACCTTCGTGGTATTGGCTGCGTACACCGAAGCTGCCTTCATTGAGGAGCAGCACCGGCACCGGGCGACAGAGAAACGTAGTTGACGCCGTCCGATCCGCGGAAAGGCCACCCGCTCGGTTAGCCACCTCCGAACTTTGCCGAAGCCCAAACCACGCTGCGACAGTCTGTCCGCATCATCTCAAGAGGACTCAATTGGTGCGCGACGGCTTAATGAGCACATCATAGCTGGTAATGTTGTGTCCTTGACATACTTCAGACTGCTCTCTTGTTCCCGAAACTCGTATCCCTTTTACATATCGCTGTGTCTTATGGCTTTTCGAAGATCTTCAGGGGATCGGACTTCTCGCTGGCGGCGCGGGGTTCTGCCCACGAACATGGTGCAGTGACACCTGCATAGCTGATAATCACCAATAAATCTGACAGATAATCAACATGAGCCTTTCTCATAGTCCTCATAGAGCTAATTGAGAAGCGTATAGTCCACTAGGGAAGAATGAGAATGCATCGTTGCATCGGTCGGTGTTCTGGCTCATGGCGAAACGGCAGGCCACCATCCATTTTGCCTGTGCGCCATCTATTATGGAGCACATCCGCACCTCGAATCTAGTATTTTGTGCCTACAAATTAGGATAGAAGGCTCAAGAGATAATTCCTAATAATGGCCGTCATCTTCCTCTATGAGAAACAAAATCACCAACTTTGAATGGGCGCTGTGTCTGTCTATCTGCAGTAGCCAGAGCATTCAAGATTGAGATCTCTCACAGCACAGCACACGTTCGATGCCTTGCGTGATGACCTAAGACCAAAACAGAATTACGTAGCGACCTCTTCCGTTGGATCTATAGATCCACGAATGACGTGCAACTCTTATGGTGCCGCATAGACGCCTACAGATCAGGCACGGACTTGGTCAGGAATATAGCATGCAAGGTCTTTGTGTCCGAAGCTTGGAACAGAAGCAGGCGTCCGGGTAGTCCAGCCGTCTTTGCTTGTGGGGGTTTCTTGCGAGTGTGGGGTTTCTTTCGGAACCGCTTACCGTGGCTCTACTGCCAAGGAGTACCGTGCTATTATGCCATGAGCTTGGGCTGCTGGAATGTGACGCCAAACAAACATTCGGCGCGAACCTGATAGCTGCCAAGTGGCAAGGGCTCCCTATTACACCGAACGCGTGCATGCGCGCACCAAAAATGCCGCAGAATAACCTCATCCGGAACGTAGGCCAGGATCGTATATGCACGGTTTGCCAATCCATTACTGCTAGAACCGCCGAACCCATCTGATGAGTGCAAGTAGGCATTTGGCGTCAAAGTCGTGACAAGCAATGAAGTCATCCTACTTGCTAAGGCTGCTGAGTATGACTCGGTCTTTATCGATCAGGAACACTCGGTCTTCTCGGTCGAAGATATTGGTCGGTTGTGTTCTGCATCGCTCCTGGCTGGGATAACGCCGTTTGTTCGCGTGCCGTACAGATGCGGCCCTGGGCATATCCAGAGGATTCTTGATAGTGGCGCGATGGGCATTGTATTTCCACACATTCGCTCTGTAGGTAGGTAATCCACTCACGGAAACATAAACCCTCAATACAGAGTCAATATAGCCTAATCGCCCATGTAGATGAAGCAAGAGAAGCAGTCGCTTGTACAAAATACCCTCCCAGGGGCAACCGATCTCTAACAGCTGCTCTCCCGCAATTTTCTTTTCAAAGAACAGACGCAAAGGAACTGATGCAGCAGCTCGACACTACTGGCTCTACAGTGTTTATTCAGGTAGAGACGAAGGAATGTCTCACAAATATCGATGCCATTGCCGCTATCGAAGGTGTCGATGTTTTACTTCTAGGGGCCAATGATCTAACATTGAACCTGGGTATTCTGGGCGAATGGGATAGCCCGATATTTCAGGATGCGTTACGAGCCGTTGCCAATGCTGCTCAGAGACAAGGCAAGGTTCTTGGTATTGCAGGCTTATACACGCGACCGGATATATGTAGACGAGCTGTGAAAGAGCTTGGTGCACGGTTCGTGGTAGGACACTTTGATATTGGACTTCTCACAATGGGGATGAACAAGAATATAGAGCAGCTGAGAGGCATTGAGTCATAAGTTAAGTTGATAATTGCCAATGTAGATGACTAAAAGTAGCCTTAATAGCTGACTTAATGAGCAAGATCTATCGTTACAATCAAAGGTGGACATTTTTTTATCTTACGGTTTTCAAGCTAATGGTGAATCCGCCTCAGCTCATTATCGGCATCAGAGAACCATGCACTTAGATCAACAGTGAATTGCAACCATGAGACATCTGAAAACCTGGTCAAACGTATGCATGACCCAAGAAAACAGCCGATCAGCTACGGAGTACCAGTATCCCACCTACCCACTATAAGAGAAACTCAAGAAGGAAAGGCCAAGTTAGTAGTGATATTCGTAATTAAGAGATGGGCATGTGTGATCAACGCTCGATCTCCAAAAATCACTCGATCAAGCTATGCTGTCTGCCATCAAAGAGCAATGGGCTATCTTGTCCACAGTGCTTCATGAAGAACATCGCAGTAATACACTAGCAATAAATGCATCATGAGTAAAAATTGATGGCTTACATGATCTCATTCACTTTGCTTTAAGCATTGTTAAGTGAGGGTTCGCTTAGCATAGTGTGTATATCAAGTTCAACCAGCTTAGTCGGACAGTGATCTGGTTCCCGAGATATCAACAGGACAATGCTATAGATCCTCTCGCCCGAATATTGGTTGTGCCTTGCTTGGGCGCCGAGAATGGCTGAAGAATAGACTTTGTGAGATTCCACGTGCCGTTGTGTAGCGCTGCCGAATTCGCCTTCCACCTCCGGGTTAATTTGGATAATCGGGCCTTTCAGGCAAGGTTCCCCAGATCAGCGGAGCCAGAACCACCTAAACGATGCTACTATATGACACAGCGCAGACTGCAGACAGCGGCACGAGAAATCAGAATCTAGCCTCAAATGTTATCTGACGACACAATTGACCGCGACCTTGTAACACGGGTAGCGCCGGGCGGCACTTGCCTTTGTGGCTCACATCACCTACCGTACGTGAAAAAGAGTCGTTTCATGACCAGCTCAGCCCATCTGTCTGGCACCATGGAATACATAGCCTATTGGATATCAGAGATTACTCGGCTTCGGCAGAGGCCGGTATGTGTACTTCCTTTTTTGGCCACTGGACCTACTCTTATTGCCTTTAAACGTGGGATGCCCTCGCCCTTTTTGACCTGTCAGAGGTAGCATTAACCTTCCTTCTATGGTAGCATCTTGGCCATTGCTTTCAACGATCATATTTTTATACTTGGATCCGTTGGGAGCGAAGTCGCGGCCCCGGATGCCGGCGACGCTGTAGGATTGGTGCGAGTGCTCTTCAACACAGCCATCCCTATATCGAGATTCAACTAGGACTTTGGCACAGACCTTTCCGGATTGAGAAGACATTACGTCGCGGACACTTCTTCCACTATCACGGCGGAAGTCTCGTACTCTAGCGACCACACCAGGGTTCGTCTTTTAAGCAGATCTAGTCTCTTTTCTGGCGCTATCAAGGATCCTACGTTCTCCGAAATGGTCTCACAACAGCGTCATCACGACGATGGCCACATCCAGGCCCTCGACGACGCAGAAAAGGGTCTTTATGGCAAGATACAGAGTTTGGCTGCCTTAAGGTCTGTCGACGATGCAGACCAGAAGACTGCGATTCATATCGAGACAATTCTACCACCCATGTCGCCAATCCACGAAGGTATTACCCCGTCTGCAAGTTCTCCGGATCTGGTCCAGTCGTGGCGGATACATAAGCACGCAAATACAACCGCGCCTGATCCAGCAGCAGCAAACCCAGTAAAACCAAAGCCTCGGATCAGCAGATGGATTCTTTTCCGACTTTGGTTCAATACCTACCGACGATTCTTCACCTTCGTCACCTTGCTCAACCTGACTGGGATTATCATGGCCGCTTTGAACCGCTTTCCTTATGCTGAGAATCACCTTGGCGCTTTAGTGCTTGGTAACTTACTTGTGGCAATTCTGATGCGAAACGAGTTGTTCCTGCGTGTTCTGTATATAATTGCTATATATGGTCTGCGAAGTGTGCGTTAACGATTATTTCAATTCAAGTCATCGGTGCTGATAGATTTTAACAGTGGGCTCCACTACGTCTCAAGCTTGCAATCACTTCGGTCTTGCAACATGTTGGAGGCATTCATTCTGGATGCGCACTTTCTGGAGCTGGGTAAGATGACCTTTCGACGATGACAAAACAAGGTTAACCACTGTCTAGCTGGCTTGTGTACAAAGTTGTTGATATCATACGCCATCATGCCGTCGAACACGATGCTGTAATTGCCACGGGGATACTTACAAATCTCCTTGTCATTATCTCAGTTCTGAGCGCCTTCCCATGGGTTCGCAAGTAAGCGCTTCCTTAACACTGGTTAGCAAACTTGATACTGACTCGATGATTAGCTACCATCACAACATGTTCGAAAGGCACCATCGCTTCATTGGATGGCTTGGTTTGGCAGTTCGTCCACCCAGTTCATCTGTCTATATTGATACTTATACAAGACTAGAGCACCTGGATATTCGTGATATTGGGAAACACCTACGATATACCACGTCGGCAGTGGAGAGCCAACGCCAATACTCTACTTAGTGCACAAGAATTCTACTTTGCCATATTCATGACAATATTGTACGAATCTATATGGTCATCTGTATCTCATTACTGACACTTTCAAGCGTTCTAATTCCCTGGGTGACGTTGCGAGAAGTCCCTGTGGAGGTCGAGATTGTGAGTTCGATTCATTTTGCACTTGTTTTCGACTTACTTATCGTAATCAGCCGTCGCCAAGAGTTGCCATTCTTCGATTCAACCGTGGTATGCAGCAAGGACTCCTGGGCAGAATCAGTCGAACTTCTGTCATGGAATATCATGCCTTCGGAATCATTAGCGAGGGCAGAAAATCACCGTATCATTACATGATCTGTGGTGTTCAAGGCGACTTCACTAAAGATCTTGTTGCAAATCCTCCGAGAACCGTGTGGACGCGAGAGCTGAAATTTGGTAAGCTCGCTCTTGAATCTCGGGGTGGCTAATCGCTAACGAACTAAGCTGGTGTGGGACACGCATCAGCCATGTTCAAAAGGGGTATCCGTGTCTGTACTGGAACCGGTATTGGGGCAGCACTGTCCACATGTATTCAAAGCCCTAATTGGTACGTCGTGATCACGACACAACTGTGAAGCCACATCGCTGACAAAACTCAAGGTTTCTCATCTGGATCGGATCGGATCAGGAAAAGACTTTTGGTCCCACTATAACTGGCTTGATTTACAACAACATCGAACCCGGGAGAATGATCCTGTGGGACACGAAAAAGCGAGGTGGACGACCGGATAGTATGAAGCTTATCAAAGATACGTGGGAAAGCTTTGGAGCAGAGGTCATCTTTATTACCTCCAACAAGCAGGGCAATGATGAGATGATGCAAGGTTGCCGCGCAGGTACGTTTCCTCACTTCGTACCACGCTACATGACTGACACTCGCTATTTTAGCCGGGATACACGCCTTCGGTACTTTGTGGGATTTCTGATAGCCGGAGATTGATATGGCGCATCAGTAGCTTGAAGTCTGTGGAAGTCAAGACGCATAAATGGAGTTTCGCTACATCAACTAAAGCATGGGGAAGTAGAAATATTTGCATATATTTGTCGTGTGACTAGGCCCCTTTGTTTTTGTCGAGGGCATTGTTGAGGAAGCATAAGAGCATATCAGACAGTTTAGAATAATTCATCGGTGTCTATTCAACATGCAAAGGTATTTCAGTGAGCAAGCCTGTGCTTGTACACGGTGTGAGTCTAATCACAATCTCGAGTACCAACTACATTGCCTGAAGGTGTACAGTTGACGTTGCTTTTAAATGCTGACTAAAACATTCCGTGATTGCGGTCTCAGACAAGGCGAAGCTGATGACAGCCTTTTTATACGTCCATGGCGACCGGTTGCTTGTTGGTATGTCTCACTGACGCGCTTTGTACCTGCATTGGGGCTGACGCGGACCGGGATGATCTAAGGTAACAATAGCAATGACATAGACGGTGCTCGTAAACCTCGTAAACGTCACCGCATCTGCTAGATGTGGCGGCCTGAGCTTCGCGCTAAGGCTGTATTCGGCGAGCCTATCTGCGTCAGTCGCACGCCGCATCGCCAAGCTGGAGGGCTCTTCAATCACTCTAATTGGATCTTCAGTCTGCTAGGGACAACTCAGGTGGCCGACTACCAAATTCCGAGCACACATGACTAAGGAGCCATCCCGCGAAATTATCTCACTCATTTTACAGCCCAGATTGTTCATGTTCGGTTTTCACCGCATCATGCCGTAAGAGAGGAGTTCCCGTTGTCGTGTTCACTGGTCGATTTGGCCGAAAAAGGTTAAGCTGAAGGTGGTCCTGAGCGGACGTGTCTGCTATAAAAGACCTCGTCCTGGCTGTGGTCTCGAAGCAAACTTGACTCAATTCTCCTTCCTACTCAAGACTATATCCCCTATTCTTCAAGAATACAACATATCGTTCATTGATTTCCATTATCATGGCCCAGAAGCCAACATTTGTTCTAGTGCCTGGGGCATGGCACGCCGCAGAAACGTGGACTAAAGTCACAGCCATGCTGGAGGTGGAACAGTATAGATGTGTTGCTGTGACCAGGGTTGGAAATTAGTATAA